>NC_084515.1:12942285-13119785 GCF_024500385.1 Phyllopteryx taeniolatus | reverse complement strand
AAGCGGCTCAGAAAATGGATGGATTAATTAATACATTACAGGGGGTTCTTGGTTCACAATGGGGTTCTCGGTTTACAACTGAGTTCTGGTGTAAACATAAACCTGAATTTTTTCATTAGTTGGAACGTGCGATACGCTATCACTAACCTACGCTAATGCACTAGTCAAGTCATGATTACAGTAAATATTTCTGTCTCAATATTCCATGTTCCAGTTTCCATGCCTATGGTTATTGAGAAGAAGATATATTTAGGAATGACTTAAAAGTCACAAAAAAATTGTCCTTAATCTCCACTATAGTTATTATGCCTTTTCTGCAGACTACTTTCGTTAGGCTTATGATTGGGTACAAGGCTGAGTGGCTATAGTGCCACCTCTTGTATTGGCAGGCACTTGATGGTCTGCAAAAGTGCACATTTTCTGTTACTTTTGAACAACGAGAGTGGAAAGTGTAATACTATCATATGCTTTTAGAAATATCTTTACAGATTAGAATCAAGTAGCAGGAAAGCTCTCTCTCTGTGTGTGTGTGTGCACGCGTGTGCTGTGACGTGGTGTGCGCATTCGGCAGCAAACCTGGCCAAGCCTGTTCTGACACGTTTCACCTTGCCTCTCTGGTGTTACCTCTCCAAGGCAACGCCCTGCACATTCCCACCGTGGAGCTCTGCACTCCCGAGACAACACAATGCACAGCTAACGCGAGTCACCCGGACAAAGGGGAATCCTAACAGTGCGCCGAAACAAATCCATTAAATCGTAAACAAGATCTCCACAGACACACACAGTTTGGAATCCGGTGACAGCGTTCCATTGCGCTTGCACTTTGGTTCTATTTGTGATTTAATTATGAATGGGATGGCAAAAAGGCCACACCACTACAACCTGTGTCTTCAAATAGGGTCTTTTCCGCCACAGGAACCTTTTAAGGAACCGTCCTAATTACCGTGGTAGTTTGTCTTCCCTCTGCGTTTCTACCACGAACAACTACCAGGATACATAGGGTTCCCCAGGATTATTTTGTTGCTCCTGTCACCCCAGAAGAAGTTAAGACTACCAGGAACTCTTGAGAGGGCGGGCTCTGATGACAAACATTGGTTGACACCGACCTCTATCATTAGCATCACATCACTGTTTACTTTTCACATTCAACAGAGCCGCCATTACTGTATGTATGCAGTGTTACAGCAAGGCTTGAAATAAGCATTGTAATTTGCGGCTCAAAATTTGCATTTGGTGGCTCATAAAAACTAGCGATGCACTGAAATGAAAATGTTTAGCCAAATTCAAAAACTAACAATGAGGAAACAAAGGACGGAAAATGAAAACCAAAACACCGAAAGAATTTATTATGCCAATTAGTCGTAAAATTGTATTTATGACTATGACTGTACTAACCAAGGGCTGAGCAATAAGGCCCTAAAAATTATCACACTTTATTTTTTCATATCGTCCGATCGCCATTATTATTCATCCACCCATTTTCTTCCGCTTATCCGGGGTCTGGTCTCAGACTTCCCTCTCCACAGCCACTCATGTCGTCAGACGTGTAGACCGCTCCGACCACTGCTGGCAGCAGTGGCAGGCTGTGCAGACTTCGCTCGCATTTTCATGCTTTCCACATAAATACTTGCTGATACTTCTTCAAATCATGGAACAGGTTTGTTGTGTTGCCTGTTTTTGAGTACACCTGTAGGTCCTATGCAGGTCACGTGATGTTCTGCCCACAGTCAGAAGCCGGCCAAGTGTTATCATTTGGCCTAGTTTCATATCCGTGAAGAAAAAACAATGTCGCACTTGTTTGGGAGCTGAAAAAGAAAGCTGATATGACTACTGACTACTACTTTCAAAAAAGGTGTCAAAGTGCCACAAACTGACAGTAATAAAACAAGGAGCTAGGCTAGATGTTATTTTATTTGGTGCTTGGCCAAATAAAATAACGGCTATATCATATAGTCCCGAACACAATCCCCCAAAAGTAACTCAGTTGCGCCTAATGGATAGTTACTTGTAGAAAATTGAACAGGAAATTGGGGGCAAATACCAGGGCTCGTACTTTGACGAACTCCTACAAGGGAATTCACCCAGGTGAACCCCTATCAGAAGCGAGTATCCTAGATAGACAGGCTACGTTAAATCCGCTCTGCTCTTGCCATATCATCTGGGTGAAGCATGGCGTCAAATTTGATATGATGTGAAAATGTTTTTGTCCTTGACACCAGTTCTACCAATTGACAAAAAAATGTTTTTTTTTAATTCTACAATTGAATAACCCTTTAAGGTAGTCTCTCTAAGAGTTAGGGTTAGACACGTCACAATGGGGGCTTCCAAGCTTTGTGATCACGCAGCACTTTTTGTGATAGTCATATGCAGGAAATACAAACATACATACAGCGTTTCCTGTATGTGTTGTCTGTGCTGCTCCCTTTCTGTTTTGGAGCAGAAGTGAGTATGAATGTATCCTAAAACACACACACACACACACACACATACAAAAAAGAGGATCTGAGACAAGAGGGTCTTACCAAATATGTAAAAATCAGTTCTTGCGACTGTTTACTGTTTGTTTACCGTATTTTCACGACCATAAGGCGCAGTCTCAGTTACAGAAATTTAAATTTTGCTTAAACACTGAATCTGGAATAAACTAACTTTAATATTATAAACACAAGAAATCAAATTTGCGATAAAAGACGTCAGTGGTATTTGTTTGTTGTTTTGTATTTAAATAGATAACATGAATTCTTCTGTCTCGTTATCTTCTATTTATCTATCGCCAACTACCTTTCTTTTTTATGTAAATCTTTTTTCAAAAGGCCAACAACAAAACAACCCCCAAAAATAAGAATGTCCTTTTCATAAAAATCCAAACAGTCCCTGCCTAGGAGTTGATAAAGGGCATTAAAAAAACAATTCAATTATGTTATATTCTTTGTTACAGCCACGTTGCTCCGCACACGACTAACAGGTATGTCCTTTAACTTTAGTGAACAGATAATCTGCCTCCCACCTGTCTTGGAAGTTAACTGTTTTCCATCTTACGTTTGGCCATTTTTGCAAAGGGGAGGTGTAAATTTGCTCGAGGAGACTAGTAGCATAGTTGCTAACGACTGCAACAGAAAGGGAAGAGGCACTTGCCGATCTAGACCAATGGGTCAACACACTAGCAAAGCATTCTGGGATTTGTAATATTAGTAGCGCATGTGCTATATACCGGCGGGCCAGCTCTAATACACATTTGATATGGTCTTGAGGGCCAAATATAATTACATCATGGGCCAAATTTGGCCCCCGGGCCTGAGTTTGACATATATGATCTACAAGGTAGTATTTTTCCTAATATTTGTGTATGTTTCGACTTTGATTGTGCAAGCGTACCTACTGTTTTGACTTGTCCCATCCCATGAGCAAATCCCTGATGCATTTCTTTTAGTGATATTGTGATAACACTGAAAACCGTCATTATTTTGCTCACTACATTTGTGATGACATTTTTGAATAAAGTTTTCATAAGGTTTTATCTCAACCCACAGTCTGCAGGTTCCCCACGTTATTGTGATAACACTGAAAACCGTCATCATTTTGCTCACTATAATCCTGATGAAATTTTTGAATAAAGTTTTCATAAGGTTTTATCTCAACCCACAGTCTGCAGGTTCCCCACTCCTCCGGCCTCTTCAGAAAGTCAAATCTTCTTAAGTTTACCTTTCCTCAACCTATGCAGGCCAAAGAGATTAAAAGATGCTTCCTTTCAAACAGACGCTAAAACAGCACCGTATAAAAATGAATTTGAGTTCACTTTTCCAAACCAACGTCATTGCGTGAGGGTGAATATTGCTGAAATAAGTCTGTAGTGTGAAACTCGAGGGTTTCTGCATAGAGTGGGTATACTTTATTGGTGGCTTGTTGCTTTAAATAATGCTGCCATCAAGTATTATGGTTAAAATATGTCCTTTCATAAAGAAAGGTTGGTCAGGGGTAACTTTTGCTAAAGGCTGGTTAAAGGTTATATCGAGGCATCTTTCATATGCATTTTTAGAAAATCGAAAACAACTTTTCCTCCAAGTACTTCCAGGTTATCTCGCTCGGATAGGAAAGAAAAAGAAGGTTCCTAAGCAAAAAACAGAATCTGAAAATGCCCGCCAGCCTCAACAAAACTATTATCATGGGGGGGGGGGGGGGGGGGGGGGGGAGAAAAAAAGAAAGAGCATCACATGACCTACTTGCAGCACAGGGCTAGACCCGAGGATGGCGCGCTCCATGCCGCTGCAGTAAGTCTGCTGGCTGAGCGCTGTCAGACAGTGGACCAGATAGCTGCTGCTCTCCGTCTTGCCCGAGCCACTCTCGCCGGACATCACCATGCACTGGTCCACCTTCCGGTTCAGCATTGTCCTGTAGGCCAGGTCGGCCATGGCGAAGATGTGCGGGCTCAGCTTGCCGAGCGGCTGGTTCTCATACATCTTGACGTACTTTGGGTTGTAGTACACCGGAAGGAATTTGTTAGGGTTGAGCGCAATGAGGACGTTGCCGGCGTACGTGTAGATTTTGCGCTTGAGGAAACGCCGCTGCAAAGCCTCCACAACAGCATCCTCGGTCACGGCGGGGAGGCTGCAAAGATCGTCATACTCCTCCGCGGGTTTCTGCTCAGCCTCCTCCAGGGCAAAGTAGTACCCGAGGCTCTGCGGGTGCCACTTCTGGGCCTCCGGGGGCCACAGCAGGACCCTCTCAAGGGGTAAGTCGTCGAACCGCAGCCGCCGCTCCTCGTCGCTGCTCGTCCTCACCTCCACTAGGCTGTAGTGGCGGCTGGTGTCCAGCCCCAGAGTGACCACGGCGCTGGAGACCACCGCCCCGGCCGTGTCCCCTGCGGCCACCTGCAGCGGGCAGTGGGTGGCCGCATCCTCAGACAGCCTCTGGTAGATCTGTACGACACGGGCCTCTCCATTGGAAGTGCTCATCCTGACACAAAGAAGAAGCCGGATGGAAGCCAAGAAATGAATATTTGTTGACAGCAGCTCATCCACTTACTGAATTTATGATCAACTCTGATGTAACCATGAGCAAATTGATGATTATCAGTGTTATCATGAAATTGCTTAAAGAAATACATCAGGGATTTGCCAATGGGAGAGACAAACCAAACCAAGTACCCAAAATGGCCAAAATACTGTATCTAAAAATACACAAATATTAATAAGTTAGTTGAAGCCCTACAGCTGATATTAACTGACAAGGGTTATACAGAAATAAAGCGAGCAAACGAAACCGAGTTGGTCTACTAGACTTTCCGTTACACAGGGGTGTCAAACTCATTTTTGCTGCGGACCACATCGTAATTATGTTTTCTCTTCTCTTAGAGGACTGTTATGACTGTGAAAAAAATCATCACATGATCTAAAACTATCCATAAGATGCCTTCCGCCAAGCTCCTTGGTTGTAACAAATGCATCTTACGTTTTCGTTTTCTTATTTTGTTTTCTTCTACAGTCCACGTCTTTTACTTCTCACTGGTTTGCTGTTGCACAGCATCGCAGAAACTGAACGCAAAAACTTGTCAGAGACGCTAATTAGGGTTAGTTATGGTTACGATCATTTAAAGTTTAAATTTTAAACCAAAATGACAGTCATAACTCCTAACACGGTTTACTGGTAAATCATTAAATCTGGAATAACATATACGGTTTTTAAAAAAATATTTTTTTTAATACATGACCTTGAATAAGAATAAGATAAAAATATATTATTAACATTTGTTATATTGTCTGAATCAGCAAATCACAAACCGAATCAATGTATTGTTTTTGAAATGTCTCAATCTAAAAAAAAAATAATAATAATAATTAAAAAGAATTTTAGGCAGGCAATTAACGTTTTCAAGGTAGGATAACGTTAATTGTCACATAACTTTCGCGGAGCAATGCCGGTTACTTTGTGGCTCAAGTTGTATAAAATGTGTCATATCAATAACTTTAATCGCTTCCTGGTGCCAAATGCTACCTTTGAAATGAATCTTTTCCAATCCCAACAATTCCCTTCAAACAAAACAGTCACACCCTGAGCAACTCAGCTAACTGTGGCTCAGGTAACACGTTATAAAAGGCAAAATTGAGCTTACCTTTAAGAAAAAAAACACTCATTTCATCTCGAAAAAAAGCACTTCTGTCGAGGAGTTTTTCCAGTATATTGTTTATATGTATAAAAAAATAAAAAAATCAAATGACACGACGACGGGGGGGAACCCACAACAACTATTTATTTTCACCTGTGCTTTCCGGTGAAAGTAAGCGAAGGAACCACTTGAGTCCGCTTTTAAATGACGCAGAAGCAACGTGGGAGCACTTCGGCGTCGATAATGCTCCCTTTTAAAAGAAAGGGGAAATGTCTCGGAGAAGTTTGGAGGATTAGTGTGACGTCTTCTCCTGCTGCTGCTCGCCGTCTGAGAGAAGTTGAAAAGTTACTTCCTACATTTTCACCCCCACCCTCCACACGTCTCCTCGATGTGGATAACCGTTCATAGTTTTGTCACAAATGATCTTAAGTATGTCACCTTCTAGGGAATATAATGTATCTGTAAATATAAAGTTAAAGCGTCAGGTTTATTCGAAGAGTTTGAGAGAGTTTAATAGTGAATGGCACGTGCACGCTAATGAAGCTAACAATATCATGTCATTGCAGGTGGGCTCGGGCGCCCTCCAGCGGCAGGTAGGTATCACTACAAGTTTTTCTTTTTAGGGCAAACGTGATCAAAAGTATGTAAGGAATTTATTCATCACTTTTACATGTAATATGATATGACTTACTGCTATTTTCTTGCACAAACTGATATTACAGATAATATACCATAGGATTTCTAGCATGCAATCGTTCGAAGTTAAACAAAGATTTATAACTAATTAAAACGTCCAGACATTTTTTTTTCATTTAAAACAAAGTTTTATTGTAAACAAAAACATTCAGACGTTTTATATAGTGCTTGTTCTCATTGGAGCACTCTGTATCACAGCTGACTTTGGGCAAGAAGCGGTGTACACACTGGGATGGCCGCCTGTCAATTGCAAGGGAGACATAGACAAACATACACACTTGCAATCAATATATTCGGCACTAGCGGATTCACCCGTTCATATGCATATTTTTTTCCTCATATTCCAAATTTTGTCCTAATATCTTTGTACTCTTGGTCTTTTATATTTATTATGTTGAGTGTATTTGTAGTCATTGCTGTTGTGATCCAAACCCGCCTTATGAATGTTGCCATAAGAGTTGTCACTTTTGTTCCTGCTGGACTGAGCCAGTCTTCCAAAAAAGACACACTGGATCCAGTTCAGTAGGCACACGAGTACACAACCTGAAGCAGCGAAAACTCCAACTGGAGCCCAACGGCCATAAAGCGTCAGTGTACATGCTAAGACGCTGACAACATTCCTTTTTTACGGCACAGGTGCGTTATCTTCAGTGTCAGCTGCTGAACTTAGCCACTGTGAACACTTTATTGTCCGTGCTCACTTGCGAACTAAGTTCTGCGTCTTCACAAAAGCAAGACATTTTGTTTTTTAGTATAGTATTATGAATATTTGCAGGAAAAGCCTCTGGGGGAAATCTGAACTGAAAGGGAAAAAAACCATTATTTTATGAAATATGCAGCTCAAAAAAAGAGAGTTGAATTAATGCTTATGTGCATGTTGAGTCCTGTTGTATGGATTACCAGTAACAATGCCCACAGCATCCACATAGAATTCCATGAGAGAGGTGCTAATTCACGAATAAAATACAGTGAGCCCAGGGAACAGGACCCAATGCGAATGGCGAAGATTTGCGAATAGTAGACCCCCCACAAAAAAAGTTTAAACCGTGAAAATATCCCACACTTTAATCCCAAAACAGTTTCTATCATTTCTAAATTATTTTTGGCTTATGGATCATTTGAATTGGGGAAAAATGCATCGGAAGTGCAAGGACCCTGGCGTGTATGTCGCCGTGTCACAGCCCGTAAAAATTCCAATTACTACTTTCCTATTGGCCATTTTATTTTGTTTTTGACTTACTGATACATAGATACAGCATTCTTACTGTAATTTTTAAGTAGAAATGACTCTTTAGCTTTAGTTGGGGCACTTAGTTGTTACCACCTATAGCATTCCGGATCTTTCTCTGCATCATCTTGAAAAGTTTACCAACCTGCTTTCTCTTCGCCTGCCTGCTGGCTATCAAGTGGCCGATCCTAGTTACTCCTCTGCTAACATGGCACCTTAGAAGGAACAGGGTGTTTGGACAGCATGTTGGGGCGTTACAGAAAGAGCGAAAAAATACGCAGATAGGCACGAAGATGTGCGTTTTCCAGCAAATAGTTAGGTTCTCAAGAAAAAATTGTGAATAGTTGATTTCCAGATGGGGGTTCACTGTCATCGCAAAAAGTTGACATCTGGTCACTACAATGTTCATAATTAATTTCCCTAATGTACTGTGCCTGCCTACCTACCTACATAAACACATATCCCAAACTTTATTGAGCCAATGCACATATTTGACATTACAAAAATCCCGCGGCACACCACCAAATGAAAATGTATTGAAATAATGATGATCTTGTCTCAGTTTACTCACAAATTTACTTAGTGTGAAAGCGAGCCCTATCGAGTTGAACACAAAGATCTTCTGTGGTATGAATGGCAACAGATGGATAAACAGGTTAATGGGTACTTCTGCCATCCAGTGGAAGAGCGTTGAATTTTTCTGCTGGTCACTATATGTTGCTGACATAAATAGATGAACTAAGATATATTATTTGTCGTAAGTAAATCATACTCATCACTTCAGTTGCTATGATTACGTTACTCTCAATACTGATGTATGGCAATACATAAACTTCTTGTGAGAGAAACCAAAAGTGTGATCAAGGGTATCCGGGCAAGGTTACCTGAGCCCGCCCGCCATGATGTCACTTGTCACCTGGATGCTCCTGCGGCAGAAAAGAGGCAGCTGCGTCCTTTGTGGTCGTTCCTGGTTGCGGATAGATGTGTCATCAGTGAGGCGGGTAACAATACCTGCGAAGCTCTCGCATTCACGCACGGCTGGTGAAACCCCTTCAGGATGGAGGAAATTATGAGGGGAAAGACAAATAAGGACGTGATGATAACAATGTAAAAGGAAATGGAACTTATTTTCGCCATCGGGATGTTTCGGACGGCTCAGTCCAATATCCGTCCATCCAGCCATTTTCTGTACCGTTTGTCATCAGTAGGGCAGCGGATGAGCTGGAGCCTATTCCAGCTGACACACTGGACTGGTCACCAGTCAATCACAGGGCGTATTTAGACCAGCGATTCCCAACCACCGTGCCGTGCCACATTCGCGTGTCGTTAGAGATTACCAAGTGTGCTGTGGAACATAATCCAACTTCACTTTATTAGTCCGTAAATTGTAATTTCCTGTGAACCCTTGCATATTTGCAGTTTGTCATTTACAAATTCACCTCTTAGCGGATTTTGGGGGGAATTTATCTTCCGTTATTTGCTAAAAAACTCACTTGTTGACTGTTGTGCTCAGGCTGAAGCAATAACTCCACACAAATAACAAGGGAAGGCTGTATTCACTAAAAATAATGTATCTTTGTTCGTCAACTGCCAGGAATATATAGTGACAGGCAGAACAATGAAATTCTCTTCCACGAGGTAGCAGACAGTAGACTTTAGCCTGTGTAGCCGCCATTTATACAACAGAATAGTAGCTTTGTGTTCAACTAAACAGGACAGGATTTCACATTAAGTACATTTCTGAGTAAATTGAGACAAGGTTATATCATTATTTCAGCACACGCTGTATCCTTTTTGTTGCATTTTTGTTTGGCAGTGTGCTGTGAGGTTTGTTAAATATGTGGCTTGGCTCAGTAAATTTTGGGAAATAACTGTTTAAGACAATTATTCACATCTATGGACAATTTCAAGTCTTCAATGAACCTAACAAGCAAGTTTTTGGAATGTGGGAGTAACCCGTAGAACCCACGCAAACACTGGGGAACACGCAAACTTCACCCAGGAAGGGAGGAGCTGACATTGGAACCCCAAATGTTAGAACTGTAAGGCAGATGAGCAAACCACTATTTTACCAAACTGCCTTGACTAATAACACTAGTGTGAAATTGACCAGAGAAGTTTCCTCTCCAGTGTCTGTCAGTCATCTACAAAACAGTGAGTAGTTTTACTTCATGAGAGTCTGATATGATCTGAACCATGATGTTTTTAGTATGCTTACCTCCGCATGTGGAGACGGGGCCTTCAAACCTGTCCGGTTCGTGTTGTACAGCCATACGCTCCGTGCGACAGTCAGTCCGGAGATGAGCATGTGGGCAAAAAAAGAGAGGCAGGAGAGGTTAGGGGAGTGGAAACGGGAAATGGGTGGGAGGTAAAGGAAAAGAGGATAACAAGGACAGGTGTTAAATGGACTTTTTTTGGGACGTTGTGTTAAACATAAATAAAAACAGAATACAATGATTTGCAACTCTTGTTCAACCTATATTTAATTGAATACACTACAAAGACAAGATATTTAATGTTCAAACTGATGAACCTCATTGTTTTTAGCAAGTAATCATTAACGTAGAATTTTATGGCTGCAACACGTTCCAAAAAAGCTGGGATAGGGTCGTGTTTACCACTGTGTTACATCACCTTTTCTTTTAACAACATTCAATAAACATTTGGGAACTGAGGACACTAATTGTTGACGCTTTGTAAGTGGAATGCTTTCCTATTCTTGCTTGATGTACAGCTTCAGCTGTTCAACAGTCCGGGGTCTCCGTTGTCGTATTTTACGCTTCATAATGCGCCACACATATTCAATGGGAGACGGGTCTGGACTGCAGGTAGGCCAGTCTAGTAGCCACACTGTTTTACTACAAAGCCACGCTGTTGTAACACGTGCAGAATGTGGTTTGGCATTGTCTTGCTGAAATAAGCAGGGGCTTCCAAAGTTTATCAGTTTGAACATTAAATATCTTGTCTTTGTAGTGTATTCAATTAAATATAAGTTGAACATGATTTGCAAATCATTGTATTCTGTTTTTATTTAACGAACTTCATTCCGAACTTCATTGGAATTGGGGTTGTATACTATTTTTCATATTTATTTGTTTTATATAAAAAGGGTACAAATTTAGTATACTGAACATTTGTTATACAGTCCACTAAATGATCAAGTCTTCACATTTTATTACATAACTAATGGAGGAGTTGAGACTAAATTAACTCTAAATTATTCGCACACATTGAAAAAAGGTTAGTTTAGCATTTGTACCGTGGAAAATGTACCGTTTAGTTACAGTTCATTGTATACTTGGCATTCTAATTGGAGTCTAAGCTATCATTCATTCTCTTGCCTTATGTCTGCATGCGTCTTGTCTCTCAGGGGGTCATTGTTTTTGTTTTGGACTATGCGGAAGCTTCTGAGTGTGAAACCAGATCCAGTCCGGCGTGATGGGCAGAGCATGGCGAGGATTCCTGGGTCCAGAATAATGGGTTAGCTGACCCCCAAGAGGCCTGACCAGTACATTAATGCGGCTATGGGTGGTAGACTTTCAAGGTAAACTATTGCAAATGACGCAGGTTACAGTATGTGGGTTAAAAGCCTTAATCCCTTATTGCAGTTAAAGGTTTTTTTTCTTGATTATTATTACAATGTGATGACCCTTGTTCCATTGAGGTGTCTATTAATAGTATGACTTTAAGGTTGGTAATGAGGAACTCGTGTGTCCTCCGCCTCCTCAGTATAAAGTACAGGATGTTGGCAGTTAACAGAAGCCTCTCACATGGAGATGCCACAAAAAATTACAGCATCAGTTAACAGAAGACACACAGGAATTTATAGCCTTTGTCTAAGAACCCGGCGATGGCCGTATAGTGCCACAGGTCTATGAACCTGTGCCTGTAAAGTGACACAGCACCAGAGTCGTAACAGAAGACCAGGCAGTTGTCTGTTTTCGTTTTTTGTTTAAAACATTATTTTTTTTTAATTTATTTATTTTTTAAACACATAACCCAGCGAAGGCCAGATGATGTTGCTTTCACACTGCAGCTCAGTATTCGAGTTTAACTGACTTCGACTTTTAACATTGAACACAGCAAAGATGGGATATTGCCACAACAGTATACACTTTCACACAGTGACATAGTATCAGACCTGTAACATTGATCCGCCTCTGCATTTTACAGAGAATTGAACAAAGGCATGATATTGTCGCAGCTGTGTGCCCTTTTCACACAGTGACACGGATCACAAATTCAAGAGTTTTTTTCTGTCGCCCCTTTTCCCTTACACTCAGGCACGTCCCGTCTCTGTTTTGGCTCTGATATGACCTCATAAATTGGAACTTTGTCGGATCAAATTTGTCCCTCATGTCTGTGTCAGTGCTGTCTATATACAACTGCGACATAGCAGCTTTTACAGGCAGTGTGAAAGGGGGTGAAGTACCTGTCATCTTGGAGGAAGAGAGTGAAATGAATTGCTTGACATTCTTCACATTCTCAACTTGGAGTAATGTAATACATAAGGAGGGAGGGCCGGCGGAGTGAACAGGCGGCAGGCATGTTTTTGGATGCTGTGCTTGGAGTTTGGAGCTTGGGCCGTAGAGGGCACTGTTGTCTTTATCAAAGAAAGCCCCCCCCCCGCCCCCCAAAAAAAATGTGACAAAGCAGCTCAACATCCACTGTATTTTTCAGAGCAATAATTCAATAAAATAATAATCATCCAAAATTCATCGCCCCCACGGGATCATCAGTGGGTATCCAGTTGCATGCACAACAGTAAAAATAACATCTGTGAGAATAGCTCAGATGAACTTTGAACTCCACAGGAGCGAGTGGTAGTCAGGGATAATTCGGAGCTGCTTTGATGCTCTTTGAACAGAGGTCTCGTGTGGCTCAACTCTCAATGTTTTTTTTTTTTTTTGGTTACATTATTTTTCTCAGAAATTCAGAGCTGTACAACTTCAGGAGCATTTGAGTTTAGCGGCACCACTGTTTTTACGAGTACAGCGACACAGCACCAGAAAGCCTTGTCTTCTGTTATCCGGCTTTTCCTTTTTACCCATTACCTATTAAAGTCTGATTTTGTCACTTTAACACAGCCACTCAGTATCAGAGCTAGAACAGAAGACCTACCATTTATCCACCTTTGCCTTTTCCTCAAAGGCAGGATATCGCCGCACATTTGGGCTTTCACACACAGAATCACTATTAGAACCATAACACAAGATGAGGTATTTATCTGTCTTTGCCTTTTATACAGAGCCCAGTGATAACAGGAAATTGCCGTAACTGTGTGCCATTTCAAACCGAGACTCAGCATTAGAACTGTAACAGAAGACCCAGCATTTCTCTGCCTTTTCCTTTAGATTAAATCCAGCAAAGGCAGGATGTTGCCGCGTCTGTGTGCACTTTCACACAAACTCTGTATCAGAACTGTAACAGAAGACCCAGCATTAATCTGCCTTTTCCTTTTATACAGAATCCAGCAAAGGTGGGATATTGCCCCAGCTGTGTGCAATTTCACACAATAACTTAGTATCTTGAACCAGGACAGAATACCCGTCATTTCTCAGTCTTTGTCTTTTATACAGAATTCAGTAAAAGTGGGATATTGCCACAACTGTGTGTGCTTTCACACAGTGACACTGCATCAGCGCCTTAACAGAATACCATCTGCGTTTGCCTTGTGTACACAACCTAGCAAAGGTGGGCTATTGTTGCAACCATGTGCTTCCACACAGTGACACATTATTAGAGCCGTAAAAGGGGACCAGCCCACCTTTGCCTTTCATACAGAACCCAGTAAAGGTGGGCTATTAATGCAACTGTATGCACTTTCTCACAGCAAATCAGGTTCAGAACAGTAACAGAAGACAAGGCATTTATCCACCTTTACCTTTTACAGAGAACCCGGCGAAGGCAGGATATTCTCGCACATGTGTGCACCCAAACATAGCGACTCAGTGTTACAACTGTAACCAAAGACCCGGCATATACCATACTTTGCTGCAACTGTCACTCAGCGACACGGTATCATAGTCATAACATTTATTCCCCTTTGCCTTTTTAAAAAATATTGCCGAAAATATTGAGAATTCGACTTTAGAGGTTCCACTTCGTTTTCTTTGTAACCGCTTATTGTACTGAATGGTCCCTGATTGGACCAGAGTGTGAACGGCTTCTTCCAGATTGCCTTCACGCCAGCGCAGACAATAATTCAGAGACGCCACAGCACTTGCAGACACGCCGGCACTAAATAAAAGACCGCCACTTAGGAAAATAAGAGGTCCCGTCTGCTCGGAGCCAAGAAAGGACGCTGTACCATGCCAGGTCTGCATTTTAAAAAGCAGACTTCTTCTTCGGGCTTGGCTCTTCCTTCTAATTGGTTCAGCCAAGGTCTCACAGCGTTGGCTAGCTCCCTTTTCGCAGCCGTTTGTAAAAGTACTTGGAGGACAACTCAAGCTTTCTCCGAATGAGGTCGTCCATCAACTGAAATTGTAGTCGCCATTGTTGTTTATGGCAATACAGCAGATTCTCCAAAATGGATCACAGTCTGTGATGTTGGTTGACTTCCAAGTTATTCTAACTTTGAATGAATTAATTCAGAAGTTTAAAGTTACATTTTCACATGCCTAACTGTCTTACAAGTATGAAGAGTAAGATAACAATTTGACATATGCTTTTATTTTTATTTTCATTTTAATTAATTGCTGAATTCAAATTACATGAATTCTAAATTAGAAACCATTTTTTTTAACACAGATCCCAGTGAAGGCAGACGGGACATTGCTGTGACTACGACATGCCGTCCTACAGTCATATAATTAGATGTGTGCGCGATGTAGAAAATGCTTGTGGGAAAGCGACATTGTTTTCAACACAAAGTGTGGTGTGTTTAACTTCACATCCCTCTCCGGGCATTAGAATACCCGTACGCACAGGCCTCTGTTATGGCTCTGATACTACCTCAGAAGGTCGTGTACCTCAGTTTACGAGGGTTCGAGGTTACGAACTGCACGCAATGAACTAGTTTGCGCAGTGTTGTAAGAAGTCATGCTCAATTAGCGTACTTATTGTGTTTCATTCAGTTGTTTTATTGTCATGGCCTAGAAGTTTTTTTCCTACACATATTGACTGAAATGTCAAGGTTACGAACAGTGCACAATGAACTAGTTGGTGCAGCAGTATGTTGGGACGTGGCACTAGAAGGCACACTCTGTACTTTTCATTTGACTGTTTTAGATTTATGGCCTTGAAGTGTATTCAATTGTATTTCATACAAATATTTACGATAATTCCAACTGCGTTAGCATAGGTTAGTGATAGACTACGGCGCGTTACAACTTTCGTACACATCCAGGTTATGTCGCCGACTCGCCGCAGTAGGAACGGAGCTCCGTCATAAACCAAGGACCCTCTCAACATAGCAGTGGCATTGGGGGGAAAAGGCAGAACAATGCTGACCTTTACATGAAGTGTTAGAGGGACTAATGACTTTAGCAGCGGTCACTTCATATTCCAATCACCAGACGCTTCTTCTTCGTGGTGCTGTTTAATGAAAAATGTAATGTGTCTTATCTGGGTCAGCGTGCGTGAGAAAAGAGGTTCCTGTTTCTGAATCGAAATCAGGACCCGCCGGATAATTAATATTATTTTGTTACTTGATAATAATCCGAGAAAATGGTCGAAGGCCATTAGAATTGCATTAGAACTGATGTGGGTGGATTCACCTCTTAAAATGCACTCCTGTGTTTTGGAGCAAAAGCAGATGGGGACAGGAAGATGAGTGGTCCGTGTTGGCAGCACCAGCTGTGGCCATCAGCAGAAGTTAATTAGGAAATGATTCCGCTTCTAATCAAACATTCTACCTCAATTTAATTGCTTTTTCTAGCACCTGCTAGAAACACTTTATTTCATAGTTTAGTCATAGTTTGTGTTCATTGAACACATCCTTGTTACATTGTGGGGCTCACGGCTTATAATTGGATGCGTACATTTTTGAATTATTGCCAAATCCTATGCTCTTCAATTATATTTCCTTGCCTCAATTAGGAGCTCAAACTTCCTGCTCTTCATAACACTAAACGTTTTTTTCTAAACACCCTATTAACAAAGTGTCAGTCGTGGGTGTCCAGTTGATGTAGTAAACAGTTAAAACTAGTGACAATCTTTGGTTTTCTCTTCAGTTGCTTTTTGGTTGGTCTTTGGTTGATGTTTGGTTGATCTTCAGCTGATCTTTGATTGCTTTTTGGTTGATATTCAGTTGATTTGGTAGCTCTTCAGTTAAAATTGGGTTGCTATTTGGTTGCCCTTCAGTTGTTTGGTTGTTCTTTGGTTTATCTTCGGGTGATCAGGACCATCTTTGATCAATCTTCTGTTGCTCTTCGTTTGAGCTTGGGTCTGTTCAGTCGATTTGGTCGATCTTCAGTTTATTTTGTAGCTCTTTGGTTGATCTTAGGTTGATTGCTGGTTGAGCTTCAGTTGATCTTCAGCTGATTTTCAGTTAATCTTCGGTTGCTTTTCGGTTGCTATTCGGTCCATCTGGTCGCTCTTCGGTCGATGGATTGCTCTTTAGTCCATTTGATAGGTCTTTAGTCAGTGTTGGGTTGCTCTCCATTTGATCATCGGTTGCTTATTTTCTCTGTTACTTATTTTCTCTGATATTTTACTCTTTCATGATGTACGGCAGCCTACTAAATTGTCTGCATCATTATTGAATTCATCCACAAGATGAAAATAAAGTGAAAAAGGAGAGAAACATGAATTGTCCTTAAACATCATGCTATGGTTCATTAATTGGTCACTGAACATTTTCAAACTACTTTTTCATAGATGTCAGGAAGCCTCGAGTAATCTTTATTTATCTTTCCTCTTGTCAGGAGTCAAACTAGGTGAACGTATTTCCCTCGCCTCACCCTTTTTTCTTCAACCCCTTTTGGCGAATGTAACCTCATGCCAATGGGACATACAGTAGCAAGTAATTTACACTCGTTTTTGTTACCCTCTGCCGTGACAACAACTGTCGGCTGTGCACCACCGCTTCTTAAGGCATTACACCCCCCCCCCACGCGGCGTCATCACCCCGTCCATTAGTGCTTTCTGCCATTGTCTCGTGGATTTCAGGACATCTTAGCAGTCTGGCTCTTGTCCCCGTGGCTCGGCACATCAAGACAAATTGGCTGCAGCACCCTGAGGTCTCTTTGTGCTCATGTACATTATCACATGAAATCCTTTTTAGCCACAGTCGCTGGATGGACACTGACTAAACTCAAAAAGGCTAAAAGTGGAACCTTGAGGTTCGAACACCCCCAAAACTGATGCAGTGTTGATTACTTGGCAGGTATTACTTTATTTCTTCCCAGAAATAAAACATCATGCCAATCCAAGGATGCCTGGTAGTTCACAATCAAGGCTGCACCGCAGGAGGTAATGTACCCACACTGGGGTGTGACTCAAACAAGGCCGACCTCATCTGAGGAGGTTGGAGCTTATCACCCACTAAAATCTGCAAAAACATCTGTCGGAGATTGGCCTCCGGAAAAAAACAATGTCCAAGTCGATTCAACCTATGCGACAGATTTTCAAAATGAAACATATATAATGCATATTTTTTGGTGCCAAATATCCCACAGACCAGTACAGGTCCGCGACTTGGTGGTTGGCAACCGCATTTCTAGTACACTGAACATGTGATTATAAAAGCACACAAATTCGAATGCGGTGTTTCGGCTGGCATTCAAAGTAGGCTGAATAGCCTTTAAGAAAAACTAGAGCCAGATTGCTCGCAATACTTCCTGGCAAATCTGCAACATGCCAGTTTGTCTTTCTCTACATAATTGTGAGTGATTGCAGACAAAATGCACTAACAAGTCAAGTGACCATTACATACAGTAATAATATAGATAAACATTAAAAGTGGCAATTTCTAAATGGATGTAAAAGTCCCGCCAGCTGCGCTTCCGCTACAAACACAATTAGCAGATGGGAGCAGACTGCTCGTCCTCCTGCTGGGACAAATGAACCCCCTTCATCCTCCTCTGCGCTTACTCTCTGTACAGCGCTCCTCCGCAGAACCCATTGTTACCAGAGTTCCTGTTATTTTCTTTGAAAAAAAGACGCTGACTGCACTTGGCGAGGACATGAGGGCCTCAGCGAAGCCACGTTACTCTGAAGTGTTTAGTCGTACTGTGCTTCAAAGTTGTCTTCTGTTTTGTTCATTCAAAGAGTGATTTAGAGGTAGTGGAATGAACTCTCACCTGCTATTTTAAAACTCTGCAGGGTTGAAACTCAACAATTGTGATTTCAAGGTTTGGAACGTAACACGGTCTGCTTGAAATTGCTGTAAAAGATTACATTTTAATGTTGCGTTTTTTTAAGATTTAAGAAGTGATTACAAGCTGTCATACGCACTGTACGTACAGGTGCTTGAAATTTGTAAAAAAAAAAATAAAGAAAAAAATCTTGAATTATGGTTTGAGGTGTGCTCATTCCCGTTTGAGATGTGCTTGAATTTTGGATAATAGTTCTTGTAACAGGGTCTGCTTGAAAATGGTGCGTTTTCAATAATTAAGAAGTGATCATGAACAATTATAAACAGGGTTTGTACAGGTGTTTGACTTTTTTTTTTTAAATTTTTTTTTTTTAATTATTAACTTTTTAGTTGCCTCTTTAAAGTTTGAGAGGTGTTTGAAAATGAAGTATTTAGGGTGGAAATTGGTGCTAAAAATGCTGGAAAGTTGAATTTCCAAGGTTGAAGAAGTGCTTTAATTTTTAATAGAACTTAACCTCAAAATAATCATGAGTAGCTTGAAAATTTGGGAAATGCTCTATTTATTTAATTAATGCTGTGCTGTGCGTCAATGTTTCACACGTCTGACTTTTGAATAGCAGTTTTTGAAACTAATATTTTAATAGGATGTCAGTGGGTGCTTGAAATTCTTAAAAAAAAAAAAAAAAAGGTTTGTTGCTTTTTCAACATTGGGAAGTGATTACATTTTGCCTCGCATTTTGATTTCACTCGATATAATTAGCTTCTTTATCTTTTTTATTTTAATCAGTTTACAACATTAGCAAAGCCATGGGAACACGTTATTTTTATAGTGTCTCCAGTGATTTTTTTTCTTCTTCTCAGTGAGAGCACTATGGAAATTAATAAAAGAGGGAAACTAGTTTGTGTGCGGAGAAGTTCTTTGTTGTTTTCGTTGTACCAAGTTATTGAAGCCTTGTAAATACAGTGAGAATAAAAATTAATTTCACTTTTTACTTTTGTACGTAAGTATTTTTTTTTTACATTTTGTTGAAGTATCTGTACTTAAGTACAATGCAAGTGTGTGAGTACTTTGCCACCTCAGTTCAATTGAATTTCTTGTCTATAGAACTGAATGGAAAATGGGTGTAAGGATCTCTTTCCCCACACATAAGGTGCAAACGTGCCGATAAAGATGGATTGAAAAGGATTAAAAAAAAACAGTCCGATGTAGGTAGCGCGCAAGCGTGTGGTGCGGAATGTTCCAGGCAGTGTCAATGTCTCCTTGAATCAGAGTGCTGCCCACTTCCATGCCGGCGTTGTTGGAAACCCCACCTACCCCCATTTTTTTTTTTTTTTTTTTGCTTCTCTCCTCCCACCCCCTTCCCTACAATCCCCTCCTCTCTTGCGCCGTCTCTGGCCAAGGAATCTCGGGCAGTGTTTTAATTGCGCCGTGCGTTGCAGGGCTTCAGTTGGGCTAATGAGCTGGGCTCCAGACCTGGCTGTCTTTCTCCGAGAGGTCCAAAGCCATATGGAGCCCGTTACCGCAGGACTTCAGGATTTCATGAGGAGACGAAAGAGGGGCTTCAAAAATCCAGGTACGACAACTATATGTGAGCGGATGAAGACTGAGTAAGAGGTGGAGAAAGAAAGAAGGAGGTGGAGGAGAGTGGAGGGGAGGGGAAGAAGCCGGAATACAGAGAGAGAGCGAGAGAGAGAGAAACAGAGAGAGACTCCTGAGGCAGCAAATTAGACAGAACAGGGAAGCGTGAGCGGTAGAAAGACAGACAAGAGAGGGAGGGAGGAGGAGGAGGAGGAGGAGGAGAGGGGCACCGTTCAGGAGAGAGGAAGAAGGAAAAAGTTGGGAGAAAGAAAAGAGAGAGGGGAAGAAAAGAGCTGGAGAGGAGAAGTGGGGGAAACAACAGACAGGAAGGAAGGGGAGGGAGACGTCTTGGGTGGAGGGAGAAGAGGTGGTGTTTAGGGGGACAAGTTTTCTCTTCTGGAGGTACTGGATGAGGAAAACAGAATGAGTGAATGACGGGACTTTACGGAGCCATTGGAGGTTTTTCAGAACCGTTTTCCACGCGAGCCTCTTTGGACATGTATACAGAAGGCTCGCAAGCAACGGGACACCAGCGATTTCTCCAGCCCAACGGCACCGCTGGTCTGTGCCCCTGCCAGCGCTGCGCCCGCCATGGTGTACCAAGATACCAAGCAGCGTCCTGCAAACAGCCAGACCACCCACATCTGGATGGCCCCAGAGACACCCAGCCTCTTTGGGTTAAGGACGCAGGGGGGAGGGTATCCAGAGGCAGTCATTACAACCCTCAGAGACGGCCTGTGTTTCCGGGCCCTCTCAGCCAGTCAAGTGACTTGGCCCGACTCAGTCCCCCATGGGAGTTGAACCCTGCCCAGTGGAGCCACTCGCCGGAGCCTGGCGCGAGACATTGCCCGTCTTTCAGGGAGCAGTGTGACTGTGTGACCACATACAACCACACCAGGGCAAATCCCTTTCACTTCCAGATACCACATCCACTCCCTCATCTGCGGGTCAACGGTCAAGCGTATGGATATAGCCGGACTATGTTCTATGATGCATTTGTGGACAAAGGGGAGGATGGTTCTGCTTGCACCCCACAAAATGGCCATTTGGATCATCCCTTTCCCATGGTTAACGGGCACTGCGCACCAAAGGCTGGACCCTCAAAGAGAAGAGATACCCATTATGACTCTGGTGGATCAGATTGTAATGGACACCCTCACAAAGGTTTCTTCCCAACTGAAGTCCCACAAAAGCACTTGAACCGAGAAAAACCGAAGGGGATTTGCATCCGAAGCCCAGTCGTCATCAGTACGGAAGCGCCAGTCTCCAACCAGCACCAGTCCCAAGGTTCGGAATTGGGGAAGCAACCAAGGGGGCAGGATTCGGTGAGGGATCAGATTCGACAAGTGGTGACAGATCTGGAGGACGTGTTGGGGGGTTTGAAGCAAGTTCACGTGGAGATGAAAGAGGTAGGTTTTGTCCCAACTTTTCAATCAATATTATTCAAGACATTATGACATTAAAGTCCATGAATACCAAGTCAGGTGGTTACGAGATCACCCGTAGCACAGTTCACTGCCAGTTTTTTTTTTTTTTTCTCTCTGCGTGATCATGGGACCACATCAGTGTGTGTGACACTGCGATTTAGAAGAATTTTCACTGAACTTTTTTGGAATGTTCCTGGGGAGCCTGACACTAAATATCCGATCAATATCCTCATTTTCTTTATTTAAACATGCTCTCTGTCTTCTTATTTTGGAAATCACCGTACTTGTCAGTCAAAACTTCAACAACACCCTTACAACTTCTAATATAATTGTCTGTCCATAATTCTGCCTGTTTGCAACTGATCCAGTGAGACTAACATTAACATTATTACTTTACATTGCTTGATGTAACCCTTGCTTTGCCTTTTGATTTGTAACTTTTGTTGTTGTTGCTTTTTTTCTTGTCTTTCTGTTGCTGCCCCTTTGTTTTCTTTTGTCTTTATTTGCTAGCGTTGTCTATGGTCGTATTTGTGACTATTCTGTACAGTCTTATATTTAAGATCCTTTGGAAACCAGCGCAGATCTCAAAGTGTTCTCACAATGAATAATTTACATATCTACAGTATATATATATATATATATATATATAATTGTGCTTTAGCAGCGAAACATTGTAGAATTTACCTGGCCACAGTCTTCTCGTAATAGAATTACATGGGTGTGGGGATTTTTTTTGTCCATTCACCCAGAAAATCATCTGTGAGGTTAGCAGTCAATTGATGGACCAGAGTCATGCTGGAACAGAAAAGGATTATCCAAATGTCTGAGGGGTGTGTTCCAAAAACAGCCGCTATAAAGAGTTTTTTTCTTATACTAAGGTTCTAGGAGATTTAGAGCATCAGTGCATTTCTATGAGACAATCCATTTGTTTCCATTAGGTCATCGAGCAGATTGATCATCTCACAGCCAATATGGGCCTCGGCGAGGAGCCTCAAAGCGTTGCTTGTGGGTCGTCAAGCAACGTTCACGCAGCTGCTCATCGAGGGGAACTTGCAGTGTCGCCCCCATCCAGTCGCAAGCCCGCCCCGATCGAGTGGTCGAGGCGCTCCGACGAGGAGTGCATCATCCTGAGAACAAACTCTCCATCCCCTGTTCACATGGCATCCGTGGTCAAAACCCGCTGCTTCACTCCGCCTGGTCACACAAAGGACCACAAACACGTAAATGGGCATCCGCCTCTGCCGGACCATGATTACAAAGCGGACAACCTGGAGTTCCGTTCGCAGAACCTAAACCCTGAAATTGTCGTCTGGAACAGCACAACGATGCACTCGAGGACTCAAAAGCCTCCGCGGTATCCGCAGAACGGGCGATGCGGCAAAGACTCGCACGCATCTAGCAAAGCAGCGAGGACCGCCGAGTACGCCTGGAGGGGCCGCCAGAACAACAGCATGGTGTGAAGAAGGGGAGAGGTGGCGGTGGCGGCCTGCCCTAGTGCCATGGGGGGCTTGAAACATGATACCCTGCGGCAGCAAGTGGAGGTCAGCGTACGACCAAGCAGGAGAAAAACTCATGGTAAGTTCACACACAACAAGAACTCTTTCATACTCTTTACAGCAGGGGTGGTTGTGCATTTGGTACCTGGGCCTTCAGTGGGGACTTAACCAACTAACTTAATCCATCTCTACTACTACCAACACGACACAATTATAGAAACAATTCAATACTATACAAAAAAGCAATCTGTGACACGAACATCATATGGAAGTGTTTGTGTCGAAATAGACCCAAAAATAAAACACATCATACAGAGAGAGGCTACGAAACACTACTAGGAGAATAGCCTGTTGGGAATAAATGAATACAATTTAATGGAACAAAATATTTGAATTTAGATTGTAACTTTTGGTCATTGCTTCTTCCACTTCTGCTTTACAGTGTTGATGCTGCCAATGACGTCGACCATGTTTACAAGCAGCTTAGTCATAGTCGGGAACTGAATTGCGGCTCTCTTTCCTGTGACTGAAAAGGGTTTATGTGTTTTTGATGTGTGTGTGTGTGTGTGTGTGTGTGTACGTGTACCGTCTGTGTGTGGGCGGCAGGGAGGGCAGTATGTCTGCAATTGTTGTTGTCACATGACTTCCCAGTCCACACTGTAAAGGCTGTCTTGTTTAAAAGATCCAAAAGCAGTGGTTGAAACCAACAAAATAAAAATACTTAATTACAGTACTTGAGTAGATTTCTCAGGTATCTGTCCCTTACTTGAGACTTTTGACTTTCACTCCCTTTGTACTTTCTACTCCTTTCTTGGTCAAATAAGTTTATTTACTTACTTCTTTCCAACCGCCACAGATGATGACATGATGTAAAAATGACGTAGAGAGTGGTAAAGTCAACCACGAGTGAGATTTTGATTGATCGTGGGGACTTGCGGGAAAAACTATGACAGCAGTGATATGGAGGAATGTGAACTAGGGAGCATCAACGTCGATGACGCAGGATATTCTACTGTATGGCTCTGTTTAAGAGAATTGGTTTCTTGAAGAATGAGGAGAAAATAATGTAGCTAATTTGAAAAAAAAAAAACGGGTACGGTGTAATTTTTCAGTTCTCATTAGCCAGTGTGAAATTTTGAGTTAGTACACAACAATAGCAAAGCTATGGGAACACACCGTTTTAATAGCCTGAGCTAGTGCTATCTACCTTTTTTCTCTTCTCAGTATGAGCTATGCACGATCATAAAAGAGGGAAGCTATTTTGTGTGCAGAGAAATTATGTTATGAAAACATGAATGGCGCAAATCTGTGAGTAACTGATGCACCCTAAAGAGGTTTACAATTGCCTATACATGCAAGAAGATTGTGCCAAGGCAATACTTTTATATTAGACACTGCTTTCGCCTGAGCACAAAAACAGTAAACAAAAAAGTTGTTTTTCAGCGAATAACAAAGGATGAGTTCAAAAGAAAAATCTGCAAAGAGGTGAATTTGCAAGTAGCGAATTGCAAATATCAGAGGGAAGTGTTTTATGTAAATGACAGTAAAGACGTTTTTTTTTAAACTTTTTTTGCATTCTACTTAATTAGTTGAATCAATACAGAGTATATATATTTTTTTTTACATAAGTATCTGTACTTCTACCTGAGACTATGTTAGAAATGTTGCCACATCTGTCCAAAAGTAGATGCCGTTACTACCATGTGTCCGCTTTCTTGAGATTTTCAAGCCCGGTAGGTAATTACATTTTATGTTTTTGTCCATTCAGCATTAAAATCAGAGGACACAAAGGCAGATAAAATCTTGAAACGCAGACTTTTTTTTTTTTTTTTTTTTGCAGTGTGCATTAGTCATGCTTGAACTGAGAGTTGGCGGCAGCTCAGATGCACATTTTGGCACAAAGAGACCCCCGCGGCCTATTGCCTGCAGTCACGTGATGCAACGGCGGCGTCATCATATTTACAGGATGATCACAGCTCAGACTCATAATTGCCATAATTAACCCGTCGCCGGCTTTTCTTCTCCACGGTGATTACCCATTGCGTCACAAGAAAGCCTCCCTCCTTAGACCGTTAAATGTTCCCAAATAAAAAATTTAAAAAAAGACCACCTTTGCAGATGTTGCGGCCCACTCCCTGTACTTCCCTCTTGTGCAGACTATGTGCAACTGCAGTGTATTTTTCTTTTTGGGCAAGCACAGTCTGGTTTTAATCATAAAACCCCCTGGCCACCTGCCATACGGAGTAAGGCGAGCGCTCAGTATATTTGCGGCTTCCATGCAAACCCCATTGCGCCTCCTCCACCGCAGTGAGGGACATGAGCGCGTTTAGCTCCATCGAGTTTATTCACTTTGATAAGAGTTGAATTTGTTTTTTAAAGCAGATATAACAGCCACGAATAGCAAAAAGTAACTGAGTAATTGACACCCTGCTCCCAAAAAGGTTTATAATTGGTTATAGATGCCACAAGATGGTGTCAAAGCAATACTTAACTATTCGACAGGGCTAATTGAAGCGCCTCCTCTCACTTCAACATGGCACCTAAAGGCCACAAGATGGCGCCAAAGCACAGCTTTGCAATTAGACAGGAGTCAGTGCCATAATATGGCATATTAGGGTGTTCAAAAAGAGCACAAAAGCAGTGAATAAGTGAATTTTCTGCGAATAATTGAGGGTAAGTTCCCCCCCAAAATCTCCAAATTATTGCTTTCCTAAGTAGCTGCTTTAACTGCTTTTGGACCAATTAAAAGCTCTGATATGATTGTGACCTATTGTTACATGAATCTGAGCGACAGTAAATCTCACATGCCTGCATATGAATAAAGTTCGACTTTTGTTTTATATTAAAAAAAAAAAAAAAAAAAAAGGTTTGTTTTTCCGGGAGTAAAGTCCTATTTTTTTCAAGAACAAAAGGCATATTTTTCGAAAGAATATATAGTCCTATTTTGTCCGACTAAAAGTGTCTTCAAGAATAAAAGGTTTTAGATTCTGACTTTATTTTTTCAAAATACATCTTTATTTTTGTTAAAATTACAACTTTTTACTTGAAAAATCATGACCTTATTCTCATAGGATCATGTAAAATCAAATCTGTACCCCGCCTCTCGCCCAAAATTAGCTGGGACAGGCTTCGGCTCATCTGCAACTCTTATGGATAACTGGCATAGAAAATGGATGGATGGAAGTCAACAGGCTAATCTAACCATATCCGACCATTGGTGGAGAAACTCTGTGTGGAGGCGGTTCGATGTAATGTGTAATTTCACACTTGATCGGTGGGCAGGAACTCCAGACACCCAACTATTTATATATAAGCAAATAAAAAAATGATTGTAATTTGTCCCCTTCCGTTTGAGCAACCTCTTCTGATTCAAGTGATGCTGTTGACATTTTACAGCTCCAAATACCAAGGATTAGTCACCAGGAGTGCGTCCAATGTTAAATGGCTGGCACAACAGATTGGGTGTCATGTTACTCAGTCATACATATATTATTATTTACACAATCCGATTAAAATCGAACCTCCCATGTTGAACAAGCCCGAATAAATTCTGAATTTGAGCAAAATGTTATAGGGAAAATTAACCGCTACAAAATTTCATTCATTTGTGTTCAAATCTCCTCAGTTTAGCACAGCGTTTCGTAAGATTTATTAAATCAAGGTACATATTTGCCATTCGAAAATCTGGCCCTGTTAAATTGGTCACAGAGTTGATATACTGCCTGTCACTATATGTCACTGGCATAGATAGCAATTATAACTAATAATTTATAATTTCCCACAGCACACCTGATTATCTTTTTGTGGCTTTTTTTGCATCACTAATTCCAAAGAAAGAGCCGCCACAAACAAGGAGGATTTCAGTTTATGGATTACAGGCCCCCAAAATTAACATTTTAGAATTATTTCAATCAAATGTATTTCCCTGAATGAATTCAGTGAAAGAAAAACATTCATATTTTAGAATATAGGTATTGACAAACTTGTGCAATTATTGTGTCATGTATTTATTCAATATTTACTGGTCATTTTCATTTGAGTCAACAAGTATTTTGAAACAGCCATTGTCTAATTGTTAAAAAAAAAAGAAATCTAATAAAAAAATTACCCTGATGTCTTGTATTTTTTTATAATGCTATGTTTTGAAATGCAGTACTTTATTGTAGATTTACCAGACACATGAAGCGTATTTGCACCAAGTATCAGTATGGGAGCAGTATTGCCCATACTTAATGGAAAGCAAATGGGTGGTAACGAACATCACTAGTGTCAGCCTCTTTGGTACTGGTAGGCACGCTTCAGTTTTGCTCCTTTTCTGCATCACATAGATTTCTGCAAGTTTATTTCATTGATTTTAGTTGAAGAGGCTGCAGCAGCGCCACAAATCGTGCTCAAAGCACTTCCGGCCTCTCTGTTTTATCTTGATCCTGATGCAACCAATCCATGATATTTCATTTCTTCTTGTCAAGGCATCATTTTTCTTTCTACGTGCAGGTGTGAAGGTCTAACAGCAGACGCTCCCACAGACTAACACTTGCTAATTCGATTTATTAAAATTCAAAAAACAACAGCAAGTGAAGGGAACATGACTCAGAAGGACACCCGGGAAAAAAAAGCCTGTTTTTCAGCACAGGAAGAGATGAACACTCTGCTTTTTGGTAGCCTGCCAATGTTATTTAACAAGAAAAATCCTTGAGAAGAAGTACAGCTTGTACAAGTATATGTGGTTCGATGTGAACTCAACAAGGTGACCAACGTTACTCATTTCTCCTTCTCTTGTGGGGATGTCTTTCCAGCAGGAGTAGCTGTGGAGTGTGGCCTCCGGGCGGGGATATTTCTGAGCAGAAAACTCACCCCGTGGAAGCTGTATGATTCCAGTGGTGGAGCTCCCAAAGAAGTTGACGGATAAAGTACAACCAAACAAGCACTACGAGGATATGAGCTGATTCCCGGCAGGATACGCTCCCACGGCCAGATTTGGTGGCAAAAACACGCCACGGCACATCTGGCTGGGAAGAAATTAAACCATTCATTTTCCGTACAGTGTGAGAGGCGGGCCATGGACAGATCAACTGCTTAACCAGAAATCAGAAAAAAATGACTGATGAAATACGGGAGCAGTTATCCAGTTGTCCGTTGGCGATCACAAAGATGTGTTTCCTGGACTGAGATCAGGAGTGGTCCATGAGACGTAACTTGGGGTTCAGCAAACTGATTTGGAATAAATTATAATGTCATATTATTAAAAACAAAAGTTCAAATCTACACATGGTGACGGGTGCACCAATAAAACAAACATACTGAATCAATTAATCTTCCCTAATTTAGCTTTGAGCCAATTAAAAGCTCTGATATGATTGTGAGGTATCACATAAATCTGACATCATTAGTGTATCCAGCGCTCTCTCACGCTCTTTTCTCATGACGAATTGTACAGGTGAGGCAAGGCGACCACAGCAAAATATTTGTGCTCGCAAGCACAGAGCCTGGGTCAAACGTTTTCAACGTACAGCGTAATTGGGCACCATGACTTTGGGAAGTGGTCAGCCCGATTGACTCAGTGATTGCCTTCCACCCAGCTACTTTCTTGTCATATGGAAAATAATGTGAAAAAAATTCTGCTCATGTTGCTTGTTTCTTATCGGGAATTCAAATCATTCATCACTTTTTGGAAAAATAGTCGCTAGGGTTTTCGGAAAAGTCGATAAATATGGCAACCAAAATGCTGTGTTGGCAACACTGACTGCAACACTCTGCATTTGTAAACTAGTTCCTCTTGGTTCACTGTTGTTATATCGATAAATAATAAATGTAAGTAAATAGAGTTCGGTTAAACGGGGAGTTTGCAGTTTTAAAACCGCTACCAAGATTTGATTGTAGCCTCACTCAACTAATTCATAATGGCATACGATTATTAAAGTGCGTAGTTGTGATAAAGTGGCACAGAGAACACCGTCCAGATTTAATCAAATATCAGCGCTTGCAATACTGAGCTAGCATTAACGCTGTAAACAAGCCAACGTTAACCATAGCTGTTACATTGGTAGCATGACTTATTTGTAATTGAGTGTTACTATAGCACTAAATTTTATTGGTTTGAAGTTTTATTTTTTGGAATGTACAATCAATTAAAAATTTAAAAGGGGACCGCTCGCCGCCTGAGGTCCCTTTGCTTATATTTGCTAATCGTTTGCCCACTTGTTAGCAAACGAGGGATGAACATTCATTATTATTATTTTTAAACATTTCCAGATGTGGTTATTCCAAAATAGTTTGAGCACAGCTCCTGAAGCCTAAGCTAACAGGTCAGCGCAAGGCTCCGGGGGTGTGCCCTCTAGTGCACAGCGATGATTGACACCTTGTCGGTCACGCCTTCTGTCTCTGATATGTCATTTTCCTCAGGCATGGTGGATTCTTATAAACAAACTGGAAACGTACCCTTTAAGTTCCTTTTTATTAGGTCATTAATTTTTTTAGGTAGAACCGTTCAAAAGAAATAATTCCTATAGTATTTAGAGGTACACATCGTAGTTATTTTTAATTAATTGAAGTTAGGATGATGAGGAGGTCCTTGGAAAAATTGCTCCCTGGACCTGGAAAATTTTGGGAACCCCTGTACTATTTAACCAGAAAAAAAGAAAAATGACTTCGGTGAAGTACAGGCACACTGGATCTCCAGTGATTCATCCGTTCGTCGGCCATCGACGATCGTTTTCCTGGCCTCTTCGATGTTAGCTCGTCCTTGCTAGCTTGCACTTGTGGTTCACCGCACCCACTCAGGTTTTTACTCAAACATTTGCCCCTTTGAGACTGCCTATCTAAGAGGCCTTTTCACGTTTTTTCCTGGCTCGCTGTCCTGTGCGTAAGCTACCGATACGTTGAAGTCCAAGCTGTGGAATTTGCTGGTGTGTGTGGTGTAACGGTATACCCCAAAACATGGTTCAATACCTTAAATGAGTCAAAGTTAGATTTTTTTTTTTTTCAAGCTTCCGTCTTGACAAAGGAGGTACAAGGGCCAGTTCATCGCTGCTTGCATCTTTTAATTATACTCAACTTTTTAGAGTCTGTGACCCATAATGCTTCCACCTGTGTCTATATGCAGATTTACATCTATTTAAGTACTTTAAGCCAATTTCAAAAATTGGCAACGTAGCACTTGAACATACCAACTGGGCTAATTTATAGGCAGCATGAATAAATGCACAACCACAAGGGGGCAGTCAAGCACTTCATTGGTTCGCAATTTTTTTACACCTAAAAAATTCATAGCTCTCCAACTGCCAGCACCATGACCAACATTAACATTATTTGAAGATTAATGCTGCACTTAAATATATATATAAAAAACTGTACTTAAATAAAAAATGTATCGCACACAAACGTTATATTATTTACCTAAATACATCTTTAAAAATAAAAAGTTCTTCAAGATTACAGGCAAAAGTATTGAACTTAAAGTTAAATACAACTGAACTTTACTTAGGCAGTGATTCTTTCACTTACCACTAGAGGGAGTTTCCATACCACACTTTGAGAAGAACTGCTTTAAATGATAAAGTGAAATGACTTGTACATAGGATATAAACAAAGTTATCTTTTATGGCATGATTAATTTATTGGTTATCGGCAAACAGAGGCAGCTAGAGTGAATGTAGATGTGTATCGTTAAAGCTATTTTTAAAAACAATGGATTTTTTTGTAGTGTTTTGACTGTGTTCTAGATAAGATGGAAGGGCAGTCAGCGTGAGTTCTTCTGTGTGTGTCTGTTCCTCCAATAAATCATTTTGACATCTCAATTTACCGGCGAAAGAGACAATGCAGCGCTGAATGTCCCACATTCTAACTTTGAAATAAAAAGAAGTGACTCTAGCATTTCAGTGTCTTTGTCAAGTGATTTATGGGAGATGAATTCCCCCAAAAGGTGGGAGAAAGGGAACCTCTTGTTGATCAGAAGGTGGCACTGTGTGATCTCTGGTTGTCTCGGGTCTTCTTCTTCTTCTTCTTCTTCTTCAAGCCCAAGCCAGCTTGGCCAGGGTTTGGCCAGTGTCTACATGTGTGTTTGTTTAAATCTTGTCTGAGAATTTCACCCGGCTGCTCTCACGAGCTCCTGCTGCTATCACAGCTCAACGTCTTGGCCCGACAACAAATACAGTAATCTCTGGGCCAAGTGTTTGATTCACTGATAGCGAGTCTGTCAGGGTAAGCCGATAATATACCGTATGTGGGTATTTTTAAAACATGTTCCCAATTAGCCTTTTGCTAAAACCCACCCAAAATGCAGACTGGCCAATCGGTGTAGGCCAGAATAAAAGTTCAGTGGTGCCTTGAGATACGAGTGTCCTAACTTGTGATTTTTTTCGAGATACGAGCTGTCGACCGAGTGAGATTTTGCTTTCATTTGCGAACCCAAACTTGCGATACGAGTGCTGTATGGCGGCAGATGGTTCCACTCACTCGCTATGCGCTCAGCGGTATTGTCATGTGAATCCGTCAAACATTATGCAGCATTCTGTTGTCTTATCCAAGGTGAGCAATTGACTTATAAGTTATACTACCTGTAGCCTGTTCTTAGCCTTATTAGCAATGTGGTTGATTGTATATTTATTTTGTATCTGTCAAAAATAAACGGGCAAAAAATTGCCTCCTCCAGCAATATACTACAACAGTAAATTAGTGCTCTGCGGTTGTTAACTCGTTAATGGATAAAGCTATGCACCATCTGCATATAGTCATGTGTCATCGACATTGTCATGTGTATCTGACAAAAGTAAACAGGCACACCTTTGTTGTCTCCAAGGTAAGCGATGTACTTACTTGCATTCGCTGTAAAGAATGAATAATGCTGTGATGCTGTTAGCTTGATATTTAATAAAACGATGTGTGTGTTAACTGCATAGTTAAATGAATCTGTCCAAAATCAACAGGCACTTCCAATTGTTTCCTCCAATGTAAGCAATGTAGGCTACTGCTGTTGTTGGCCCAATATGCTAACAATATTAGCCTGTAACTGGCTACGCTAACAAGGATAGCTGCTGGTTACGTTTGTATGGAGGCCTGTTGTTTTTTTTAATTTATTTTTTTAGATTTTGGGTGATTGTAATGGTAACTTGAGAGTTAGCCAACTTTGCAGGTACACTGTTGCTTTTTAAAACTAATTTGCTCTTGTGCTATGTATGCTTTAGCTTCCATCTTTGTTTCAAATGATTTCCTTGTACCTCTTTGAAACGGCCTACCTAACCTTCAGAGGCTCACAGCCTGAGTCTGCCACCAGTGGTTTACAACCCTGGCGCGGTAGTCGTCAAGGCTTTTAAATCACGATGGAAGGAAGAATGCATTTTTGGCATTTTGTAAATACCGCAGTTGCTCTGGAATTTCAGATGGTGAACCAAGATCAACACTCGCCATAGTCTCCTCGCTTTTGTCGACCAGAGGATGCAGTTTCACAAGACTCTCAAGGACGCAGTACTCAGTTTGCCTAATATTGTAGCTGCTTATTGCCAGTGTTCGCAAAACACACTCACATCTTGTACTTAAGTCGAAGCATGGATACTTGTGTTAAAAAAAAAAAAAAAAAAGAATACTGTGGTAAAACTCGAAGTATGAACGTAAAAAAAGTGCATACCCTGAAATTTACATAAGTACAAAAGTAAAAAGTCACGAAGGTTTAAAAAAAAAAAATTGTTTTCCCTCTTTTAGTAATTGTTTTTGATGGTTTTATACAGAATACTTACTTTCTGCAATGCTCTTGGATGTGGAAATGGAGAGCCACAGTCGCCAATGCACTTTTCAGCCTTTTCTTGAGCACCAGGAGATGAGTAAAACACATAAACATAATGAGCACGCTCCCGTAGGAGCTGCTGTTGGCCACAGCTCACGCCCAGACACTCACATGCTGACTCGCTGATATCACTCGTCACCTCACCAGGCCCCGCCTTTTAAAGTCACATGCATACATGTACACAGGTGCTACAACATGTACAGTCTTTTCTATCAATTTTATTCTTGTGATTTTTTTTTCTTCTTCTGTGAGTTCAAATATTTTTCCAATTTGTTTACAAAGTGTATTTTGATAAACTTAAATGTGCGGGAGGGGTAAACCTTTTTATATGGTCTCTCTATATCATGGATTTTCACCGAGTGCAGCTGGGTTGATAAACGGGGCTTCACGGTACAGATATCTGAAAAATCTACTTAAGTACAGTAACAAAGTACTTTGTTAATTCCCACCACTGACTATTGCTGTGTCAACCTTTCTATAGCCACATGACAGAATTTAAAGTAACACAGCGCCGTATCTCTGTACAGTTAACCTCACAAAATGTAAGCTTTCCCACCAGGCCTTCTTCCTGTGGGTGATCCAGAGTGCATCAAACAGATGGTTTGCAGGAAGACAAAGATGGGACTTCCAGACACAGTGCAACGAATCAACAATGAAAAGAAACAGCAAATCCTCAGAGGCATCCCTCTGCAAATACCACCCAAGTCATCATACCACCCAGGTCGAAAGGGAAACATTTCATCGCAGGTCCCCGCTCAAGAAGAAGCGTTCCAGCACGTCTGCTCTGACGTTGCTCTTAATCTCAAGCGGATGACAGAAATGGCGAGGAATTTCTCTACTCCGTGCCTAAACGGGACAGTCGAGATGCTTTCCTCCGTCCCTGTCAGTTCTCACCTGGCCCTGGCTTTTTGTAGAAATATGACCCCTACGCCGAATACCAAAACTTGGCCTTAGGAACGTCTCCAAACACCTCCTGGAAACGGTCTGTCCTGGTAACAGCTTCCTAATTTGTGTGCAATGAACCCCCGTTGAATCGTGAGTCACCTAAACAAATTTCTGTGAACCTAACAAACCATTTTCCTCCCCCATTTGCCCTAATATGCGAGCTACCATTGGCCAAGGCAAACAGCAGCCCGATGGAAGATTCCAGTAGAGGTCCGACAGGCAGACGAGGCTCCTTATTGGGTTGATGCTGAGAAAGCAAGGTGGTAAACTTCTTAAGAGGATTCATAGAGAGGTTTCGATCGCTCTTGGCAGTGGTGGAACTTAATGGCTAGCTACTCATTGTAAGGTTTAGGAAGTGTTAACTTAAGGGCGCTCCGACTTACGCATTTTTCGAGTTCATTTTTTGCTTTGTGTTGCCAGCAAAATTTGTTGTTATTTGTTTGAATGGGGAAAATTCTGTTTGTCATGGAACGAATTAAAGTCAAGGAACTACCGTATGTACTTAAAAAATGTGAATACTGTATTTATGGATCACTTTAGTCAAAAACTTCATGAAATGACTAATAGAAAATCAGTAATTGGTATTTTTACCACAACAGGGGCCCGTTTGTCATTGTTTCTATTTTATTCATTCATTTTAGCATTTTAATTCTGATCTGCTGACATGTACGACAAACATGTTTTGTTCGACCCGCACGCAAAATATGTAAAATGGAAAACCTCCCTGCAAATTTGTAGGTCGTTGTTCAGGGAGCGTCTAGGGGAAAACGAGGAACAATTGGTCGCTCAAATGATTTGATCACTGACAGTGATCTTGCGCTGTTGAGTTTCTGCAAAGTCTACGCAAAAAGGACACAAATATTTGATAAAATCCTGTTTCTGGCCCAGGTCAAAGAACACACAAAAGAGAAGCCTGTTGGATTATTGGTAGCGGTGGCATTAGCATTCACACTTTTTTGTGTGTTTTTGTTTGTTTGTTTGTTAAGTTTTGACAGTGTGTCGTTTACAGTGATTAGCTGGCACATTGTGAGTTTGAAGGTAACACCTCGAGAATTGTACAGTACGCTGTACCCAGCTGAGGTGTGGTCTAGAGCCAGATGGTCAACTTTGCCCACCTGCGCGCTGTGTTGTATTTGCACGGGTCAAACTTGGCATTGCTAGCTAGAGTGCTTTCGCGGCTCACTGCTTGCGCGACGCTCAATGAGAGCCTGGGTCCAGATGTTGGTGCGAAACTTTGCAGCTGAGCACACAGCAGCAAGTCTTCTCTACAGCATGACATGTTTAAAATGACACGCGGGTCCAAAAAGATGCTGGCCAGCTGAGTTGGGAGTACTGTGCATTGAACTCGTTGGTGAAATGGGCGAAAGTTCAACCGTCACGTTTTCAGCATCAATACCCATGTATAGCTGGAAAGCATATTGACACTAAGTTTGTGGAAACCTTAGGCTAATTCTGATAAAGTACATTCCATACTGGAATTTTAAAGCAGTCGAATGGACCAATGTATTTGTAGATATTCATTCTCGTTATAATTACTTATTACTTATAATTATTTAGATTTTAATTAATGAACCCATTATTTAAGAAAATAAATGCAATAATTAACAAGTATATGTATGTTACCAATATTTTTAATTATATTAGTCACACTAAATGAACCAATTATTTAATAAAATAGATTAACAATGGTAAATATACTGTACATGGAAAAAATATATATATTTTACCAATTTCTTTTAGTTTATTAAATAAAATTAAGTAATTAACCAACTGTTTAATGAGATCAATTAACAGATTTCAGGAAAAACTTATAAATTAATGCAAGCGATGTCTTTGTGAGATAGTTAGCATGCTAATATCACGGTATAAAAGTGCTGAAAATCTGAGTTTTGTCTTTGCCTGTTAGCATGCTAATATTCGTATGAAAGTTTATACCTGCTAACAATGGCAACGTTGTCAAAGCGAACATGTTAGCATGCTCGTACAGATATATGAAAGTCTACACCTTTGAACATTTAGGTTATTAGCATTGGTGTTGTGAGCATGTTGGTATGCTAATCAAGTATGACAGTCTACAGGGTAGCTGCTAATAATTTTAGTTTTGTTGTTGTTAGGCAGTTAACTCAGATACCAGCTAACAATGAGCATCAAATTATTGCAAATGTGTTCAAAGTGAACATTTTACAATGGTATTCATCCATCCATCCATCCATTTTCTGAGCCGCTTCTCCTCACTAGGGTCGTTGGCGTGCTGGAGCCTATCCCAGCTGTCATTGGGCAGGAGGCGGAGTACACCTTGAACTGATTGCCAGCCAATCGCAGGGCACATAGAAACAAACAACCATTCTCACTCACAGTCATGCCTACGGGCAATTTAGAGTCTCCAATTAATGCCACGTTTTTGGGATGTGGGAGGAAACCGGAGTGCCCGGAGAAAACCCACGCATGCACGGGGAGAACATGCAAACTCCGCACAGGCGGGGCCGGGGATTGAACCCGGGTACTCAGAACTGTGAGGTTGACGCTCTAACCAGTCGTCCACCGTGCCGCCCAATGGTATTCATTTGCATTGTTATTCAATGTCGCTTTGAAAACGTTTGCGTGCTTATACCAATAAATCTGTAGCTTCTAACATTTAGCTTATTATCATGCTAATATCAGAGTATGAATACTCTGACAGTATTCATACTCTGACAGTCCGAGTTTTAGCAATGTTATCCTGAGATTGTTGGCATGCAAATTTTTATGTGTATATACAGTAGCACAGTTGTCGAACCCAGGTACTCTCAAAGTGTGTATAGCCTACCGGTACTTCATGTTCATGTTGCTAAATGGATTAGCTAAAAAACTTGCTTAATTGCCACAAAGTTTCATGGTTTCTAATTTCAAATTGTATTTGTTGTGAAAATATATATACTGTATTAACAATTACATGCTGGGGAAATGAGTTTGACACCCGTGGCTACTGATGAGAATGTTATCATTTTGAGAGTGTTATCCATTTAGCTCAACACGCATCTAATTAGCCAGCCAACGTGTGTTGAGACAGCAGTCTGTCGGTCCAGAACATTCTGATTTGAACAGACCCGGACAGGACTTGGGCAGACTTTCCAGACACTTTGAACGACACAGACAATCTACTCTGGCAAGGAAGCATCTTGGCAGTGTCAAATGTAAACCATTTCAATTGGGATTTATGTCTCTGCATCCCTGCCTCGGTGTGCTGTAAATAGCCAACATGTGTGCCTTGACAGTGCGGTGTTTGTTCTTCCCAGGTTTCGCTTGTTATTTCTACCAAAACACAGGCAGGAAAGAAACAAAAACCCTTTGCGTGATGACACACTCTGGTGTGGGTCTGTTGTATTTATGGCAGCTAAAACCATGTTTCAGTGAAGGTTGTCTTTGCCGGTGGCCTCTTCCTTTTTCAACGTGCGCTCAGGAGGAAGGGCGGGGGAGAAGGCCTTTATTCATGCGACTTCACAGAGGCCTGTCAGCAAACATGCCGCCAACTGTCTGCTCGCCAAGTGTCTCTCAATCTGCAGCTGCCATGCAGAAGCACTAAAGAAAAAAATACCTGGAAAGTCCTTGAACATTGTACTTCCTCAAATAGTCCCAACTGAGAATATCTCAGTTCACAGACGCTGTCGTTTACACACAGACATAAGAGTTAGCCCATTTGAATCCCGTTGCTAAACAAAACAGCAGCACATTTACCACCGATAAACGTTCTGGTAGACTATTGACACTTGGTCGTTCCACGATCGCATGTGCATCTACGTTTATGTTGCGGGGAACTTTGACGCAACTTTGTAGCAATTGCCTTATTTCATAGACAATATTGTTTTCAACAGGGTTGCTAACCAAAAACAGCAGCACATATAACCACAATTAGTCCAGTAGACTGCGATGTGGACGCTCCACAATGTTGTGTGGGTACATGTTTATGTTCTGGACAACAACTTCGCAACAGTTACCAATGTTCATAGACGCTGTTGTAACGACGATTAGCATTCCGGTTGATTGCAACGTGGACATGCCACAGTGTAGCTTGATGTTTATGTTTTGGAGAGCGACTTCGCAACCATTACCTCAGTTCAAAGACGTTATTGTTATTTGCTGAGCTAGGTTGCCAACCAAAAGAGAAGACAAAGACTCCTCACTCCTTATTACAGTATTTATTGTATAAAATCCGACATACAATAACATTAACAATCGTGTTAAACCATTATTAACAGTTTTAAACAACTTGAAGGCATATTGCACATCCTCTCTGAACATTCCCCTACACTACACTGTTGGCTCTTATTTCATTTATTGTTATAGGCAACAAATTCTATTAAAAATCTCAAATCAGCAAAGAGTTTGTGGAGGTCTGCAAGGTCTAACAGTTGCATTTATGTCCCATCCATCCATCCATTTTCTTCCACTTATCCGGGGCCAGGTTGCAAGGGCACCAGCTTAAGCAGGGATGCCCACACTTCCCACTCCCCAGCCACTTCATCCAGCTGTTCGGGGGGGATCCCAACGCATTCCCAGGCCAACCGGGAGACATAGTCTGGGTCTGGGTCGCACCCAGGCCCTCCTCCCGATGGGACATGCCCGGAACACCTCACCAGGGAGGCGTCCAGGAGACATCCTAATCAGATGCCCCAGCCACCACATCTGGCTCCTCTCAATGCGGAGGAGCAGCGGCTCAACTCTGAGCCCCTCCTGGATGACCCTATCTCTTAGGGAGAACCTGGACACCCTGCGGAAGAAACTCATTTTGACTACTTGTATCCGCGATCTTGTTTTTTCGATCACAACCCATTTATGTCGCACACTTTCTAAATAACCTACAAACCTAGGAAGAAGTACTGTTTAAGGGCCACCCTGAAAAAAAAAAAATATATATATATTTTTTTCTTTTTACAAAAAGGTTGTATCTTTTTAAGAATTAGTTTTTTATATTTTCAAGAAAAAGTTACACATTTTTGAGAAAAAAATCATGATCTTAAAAAATTAACGTTGCATATTCTTTATTTTAAAAAAAGGATTTTATATAAATGCATATTTTCAAGATTAAAGTCAGAATCCTGCAGGAATAAAGTTTTTTTTTTTAAATAAACTTATTTTTTTTTAGATTCAAGTCATATTTTCAATATTAAAATTGTAATTTTACAAGAAGTATTTTTTTAAGATTTCGAGATTTAAGTCATAATATCATTTGAATAAAGTTGTCTTCTCAAGCAAAAAACCACAATTTTACCAGTATTAAATTGTATATTACAGAAAAAATAGATATTTTCAAGAAAAAAAACGTGTATATTTTCAAGATAAAAAGTATATTTTCTAAACATTTCGTAATATTGTGGAAATAAAGTTGTTTATTTTTGCAAAACATTACATTTATTTTCAAGATAAGTAGTCTTAATGTAACGAGAATACAATTTTTTTTAAAAAATGTAATATGTAATACTACTAGATTAAATTTTTATATTTTCAAAAAATTTGTTTTCAAAATCAGTTGAAATCCTGCCAGAATAAAGTTGAATATGATTTAGACAAAAGTTGTATATTTTAGATAATAAAGTCACAATTTTGCAAGCATAAAATCATATATTTTCAAGATAAAAGCCCTATATCGATGTAGTGTATTTTATGTTATTTTCAGAATGGCCTAACAGTCCTTCGTAAAAACTAGTATGTTAATGTTACTTTGATTTATTTTTATTTTTTTTATTGATTTTTTTTTTTTTTTCCATGCCCAAAATGCACCAAATTCTCCAGCAGAAAATAGTCCCTTATAAAATGTACTTCACCATAGATGCATCAAATTCAATATATTATTATCTTTGGAAGGAAAGAAATAACACGTAACACCACAGAATACATCAGTCAAGCAATAATAAAAAAAAACAATAATAATAATAAAACACCATATAGACCCATGACACATGAAATACAAAGAAACTATAATGAATGCGACTTCTTGAGCTGGAATGACCCAAAGAATTAAATGAAAAAAATCCCATGTCAGGAGTTGCTGTTGAAATTTCATGAATCTTCAGCCCCTGAAAATAAGAATAAAAAATAGATTAACAAACATTGACATTCATGTTAGATACAAGTGAATCGCCTTCAGTACCTTGTTACTCGACAATTGCGCGTCTGAACGTAAACTCCCGTGTACGTGACGTCGCATCTCACAATGTTGTTGGTGAAGTCCGACTCCAGCACGTGAAAGTTGGGGTTGACGGTGATCTGAGAGTGTTGTTAAAAATTGGTTACGAGAGCATCTCACATGAATAAACTTGTATTTTCTTTTCTTTTTTTCTTTTTACCTTCAAAATGTAGTTTCCTGGCGCGACGTCGGTGATATCGATCCACTGGCAGTCGATGTTGGCGGCGTAAAGGTCGTGACAGCCCGGGCTCAGTCCCTGAAAACAAAATGTCATAGTCTTAGATGAAGCCACCTGAGCCTTTGCGAGATTTGCTGATGTCACAATATCTGCTGTAAGTCTCGAAAGTCCTTAATGTCGTAAAGATCGGAGTTCAACTGAAAGGTATGCCTCTCAAGTCGCACAAGACTTCTTGACTTTTACCCCAAAATTTGTACGAATCGCAGTTCAACTGCAATCTTTGGAAAAAATATTCCTTTGAAGTTGCAAGAAAACTTGTGAAGTTGGACCACTGCCATGCATTGCGAGATTTGCTGCTCTCATTTGCCGAAGTCTTGCAAAAATGTCTCAAGTCTCGGGAGAGTTTCTGAAGTTTCGAATGCCCTCATAGCCTTAGATGATGTCTCGTAAGCCTTTGGGAGATTTGCTGATGTCACAATATCTGTTGTAAGTCTCGAAAGTCCTTAAAAGGGTAAAGATCGGAGTTCAACAGAAAGGTATACCTCTAAAGTCGCACAAAACTTCTTTAGTTGAACCGCTGTTATGGGTAAAGCCACATGCGACTGTCAGATTTCCTGAAGCCTCAAATGCCCCTGATGTCATATAAATCAGAGCTTAACCAAAGATTTCGGGGAAAATATGACTCTTACATTCCAGAAAAACGTATTTTACCTCCGAGATTGGGAGTACTTTTGGGTTGTCAAGAGGCGGTGTCACCTGTGTGTGGGCTGTGCAGGCGTAGCGCCGCCGGAACCCAGTGTCACAGCCCGTGTCCTCCAGGCAGAAACTGGCCTTGTGTCCCTCAGCCACTTTGCGGCCGGTGGCGGCGTCCAGAAGGTCGTAGTTGCTGAAGGCCTCCATGCTGTGGTAGTGCCTGTTTAAAAAAAAAACAAATTCAATAACAGAAATTGGTTTTATTTTATTTAAATAACCACATACATAATATATTATAGAATACATCAGTATAATTTACACTGAATTATTTTTAAAACTAAAAATATAAAAATTCAAATATAATATTGGAAATATTATGAATTATTTTACAAATATAAGATAATAAGGTAAATAATAAATAAATACAATAATTTAAATAATATTCTGTAGTATTCTAAATGTATCACATTCATACTAAATTTGAGGCTAAATAATTGTGCAAAAAAAAACATAAAAACACTTTTAAAAAATTGTTCGTAATTCGTACCGTCCTAAATGAAAACAAATTCAAATAATATCAAATAATAAAAATGTACAAATAAATAATTATATAAATACACCTATATTCTACATGCAGAAAAATTATAAAGAATTTGAGTCTAAAAACTATCTAGAAATGATAAAATAATAATAAAAAATATACTGCATATATATATATATATATATATATATATATATGTATATATATGACAGTGTCTCATTTGGAGATTAGGGAGACAAATTCATACAATTCATATTGTTGGACAGCTGCGGCCCCCCAAAATGGTAAGGGCCTCTAAAACACTATATTCTGAATATATGTTTTTTGTTTTTTTAAAAAGCTGAGACTTTTAAAATGTGTATTTTATTAGGAGTATGGTTCCTAAATCCAAAGAAGGGACTTACTGGTGACAGCTGTGCCAGTCCCACTGGTGCCTGGGCTTGACAGGAAGGAAGTCGGCCGTGCCCTGGTTCTTCACCTTCTGCGGGAAGCGTAGAAGCACCCGGAAGTCGATGTCTCGCACCGAGGGTCCGTAGGCAGACCTGGGCCGAACATTTACACTTACTCTAACAAACCGACTGTGTGTGTGTGCGTGTGTGTGTGTGTGTGATTGTCTACCTGGCCAGACAGTCCTCCTCCGCTGCACATCGCAACGCGAACATCTGCATGCGCTGGACGTAAGTACCCGCTTGGACGGCGTACGGGTCTGGTACAAGGTCAGGAAGCCCTGGGAGGACACATTAAAGGGTCAGTGCGTGTTTTCCCCCAAAACGCATTGTTTCATACTAACTGCAGCTATCAAAGTGAGTGACAAAAAAGCAGGGGTGGGAAACCTGCGGCACATGGGTCATATACAGCCCACCAGAGCATTTGATGCAGCCGGGAGTACAATTCCAAAAACAAAAATAAAACCTTGCTTTTTTTTATTCCTCCATTTTTAATACATTTAGATGTACAGTCACTAATCAGAATATTTGGTAAACCCCAAATTTTGCTTTCATGTCAAGTAAAAAAAAAAAAAGCATGTCCTTCAGCTTTATTTTTTTTCTTTTAATGCAAAACACAAAGAAACATTGTTTTTGTTTTAGGTTAAAATAAATGAATACATTTAATTTGGCTCTTTGGAGCTATAATTTTCATTGGACAGTGACGACGGTGTCTTATTTGGAGATAATGGAAGCAAATTTATACTAAATCTGAGCCTTTTTTTAAACTATAGAATACAAAATAAAATAACCAGAAAATATAATACAATTTTAGCCATTTAAATTTAAAATATGCTATACTAAATGTACTAAATTTATGGAGGATTAGAGCCTAAACAATATTTAAAAATGATAAAATATAACAAAATTGAAAAATAAAAATGAAATATATTATAAAAATATAGTATACTGTACCTTGAAGATACAAAATGTATACTACATTTGAGCCGAATGTTTTTAAAGTATTAAAGAATGTGTATGTATAAAAAAATACATATTTAAATATTAGAATATACTTTATTCTAAATATACCAAATTCACTTAAATCCCCGAAAAATAGGAAATATAAAATAAAGAAATGAAAAATTACATATATATATATAAATTATATTCATACTTAATGATAAAGATGAATAAAAAAATTATTATATATGAGTGTATAAAAATATATTAAGTAATTCAATTCCAAAATAATACAAAATGTACTATACTTAATTCATACTTAATTTGAGCCAAAGAATAATAGTAATAGAAATACAAAATATATGAATATGTACATATTATAAATACGAAATACTTAATTTATACAAAATTTGAGCCGAAAGCCAAACAAAAGAAATATAAAAATATATAAATATCTCATATACTATATTCTAAATGTGCTTAATGTAGTCTGTATATAAACCACATTTTTATGGTCTGAGCCGATTTTCTACGATATATCGTGCCGCCTCGAATCGCGGCGTGAGCATTTAGCTAGGGTCAAAATATTAGGAAGAGTTGTGATCCTGATGCAGTCCAGCACAAAGTGTCGCTCACACGCGAGCTACCGTTTTGGAAGAATCTTGTCCCGTGTCCCGCGTCCGGAGGTGGTCGCGCGTGGGCCCCTGCTCGCCCCCCGGGCGGGTACATGTTGTACAACACCGAATTGCCGTGGGGCGACTGCAGCAGCGTGTCGTCGTCGTCGTTAAACATGCCCTGCGCTTGGTCCGAAGCGTTCTCCTCCAGCTGGTGGAACATCGCGGGGGGGCCCGGCTCCCCCCCTGCCGGGCGCCTGAAGGCAGGCGCTTCTTCCTCACGTCCGCGCGGCACCGAACCGCCCACGGCGAGACCGTCGGCCCACCCGAACGGATCCCTCCGCGACGGTGGCGCCGCCGGGCGCGCCCGACGCGCTCCGGGGGCGCCGGCTTGGCTCCTCCCCCTGCTCCGGCTGCTGACGTAGACGCGCGCCGGAGCCTGGAACGCGGAGCCGGTGCTCACAAGACTGTGGATGTGGCCGTTGTTCTCCCACTGGATGCGGTGACGCCAGGGGCTCGCGGCTCGCGCCGGCTCGGGCCGCCCCTCCTGCTGCTGCCCGCTGATGACTTGGACGAGTCCGCGCAGGGAAAGAGAGAAGAAGAGAAGAGACGCAATTGCCATGGCAACCACAACTACAAGCCTAAAAAAAAAAAAAAAACCCTCTTGGAAGAGAACAATTAAAAGAGTCCACGCGCGTCAACGTCCTGCCCGTCGCTCCACTCGATCAAGACTCGAAGTGGGTTGGCCCCCGCCCCCCCCCCCCTCCCCAAATTCAGTTTTAAAAAAAAAAAAAGTCATTCATTCAATTCAGCCTACTGAGCTCCTAATGGTCAAACCTTCTTTAACCCTTCACTCGATGGAAGTTTGCTGGGTAAACTTTGACGCTTGGATGTTAACTGGGGGTTGTCCTTGTCCGTATTTTCTATCTCTCTCTATCAGTAGTAGTAGCAGTATAATAGGTTGGCATATAATTACAGCCCATAAAAAAATTGGAATGATATAATAATAATAATTATTATTATTATTTTAAACGATAGTTCAAAAAGATGAGGAAAAAAACAAAGAAAATTCAGACACAGCAGGTTAATTCATCACAGTATATGATGATGTTTTGACGTCACCACATCGCTTGAAGGAAAACATATCCTAAAATTACATTATTTTTATTTTGTGATGAGGTTCTAAAATTATAATGTTTCGAATGGTATAGCTCAAAATGTATGTATTTGTTTATTTAATTAAACAAAATATTTTAATATATTTGTGAAATTGTTTTTTTTTTAATTTGTTGATGGGGCTGTAAAATCATTTAAGAAAATTCAAATAAAATAGCTCAAGATTACATTTTTTTTAACGTTTTCTTGATGAATTTCTTGAATAAAAAATTATTTCAAATAAAATAGATAAATATTTATGAGTGCTTTATTTAGAAATAAATAAGATGGAGATCTGAATTAAGACAAAAATACATTTATAACACATTTGAAATTTTAAAAAATGTAGTTTACTGATGGAATTACAAAAATAAACAAATACATTTGAAAAAAAGATTTTAAATGAAATATCAATTTAAAAAAAATGTCTTGACGTTCCTAAATAAAAATTACTTTACAACATATTCTACACACAATAGCGAAAAAAAATCCCAAATAAAATTGCTTAAAACTTACATTTTCAATTATTTACAGACTTGAGTTTTACAGTAAAATAAAATACATTATTAGCAAAATATTTCAAATAAAATAGCTCTCAATAAAGAAAACTTGATGGAGTTCTAAAGTAAAACAAAAATACATTTGTAAAGATATTTTAACTGAAATATTTTTAGTTTGCTGATTAAGTTCTAAAATGAACCAATACATTCGAAGGAATATTTACAAATAAATAGCTCAAAATCATGAAAAAACATTTTCTTGACTCAGTCTTAAAATTGAAAAATACTATTATTTCTTGTTTGGTTACACAAAACTATGAAAACAGTATAGAAAACGTGCGAAAATATTACTACTATACCACATTATAGTAGAATGTACTGCATGCAGTTATAATATAATATCATATAATATAATATAATGATGATGATGATGATAATATCATGATATTATATAAAATGACCACACAAGGGCGCTCTTGCCTAGCTGCTAAACCCTTTTCCCACATTTTGGAAAGCTGAAAATTCACTAATTCTTTTCTCCATAAAGTACACAAGACAGTTTTTTTTAATGCAGTATATAATGGAGTACTTTATATCGTTCTTATTCTTATATATTCGTATTATTATCATCTATATAGTGTTTTTTTTGACATACTTGGCAAATAAAGATGATTCTGATAGCTCTTTTTTTAAAAACAACTTTTTCTCTTGAAAAAACGTTTTCCTGAAAATATGTTTTTCCCTTGAAAATCTGACTTTAAAAGAAAAACAAATCTTTTTTTTTTTTTCTGAAAATAGAATATGTATGTTTTTCCTCTAAAAGATCCCAATCTAAAACAACATACCACTTTTTCTCCTCCCCAAAATGTTACTTTTATTCAGAAAATACACTTTTTTTCCCCCTCAAAAAATATTTTCAGAATGTTTAAAATGACTACTTTTTTTCTCTCTATAAAATATGACTTTTCAAGTCTTTTTCTCCTATGATATTTTTTTCCCTCTGAAAATACACTTGTATGGCAATGAATGGCTTACAAAGGTATTTAGAGGGGCAGAGTTTTACCCTGGAACAGATCATTTGCATCTCCTTTGGGGGTGGCTTTGAAATGGCAGCATGGACAACCATAGGAATTTGGGACGCGAATCACAGCTTGCAGCGTTGACATTGTCACATTGTGTCCACCTGAGCCATCTGTCCCCTTGCGACACGCCGGCAACGCCGCGCAACGCTCGACCCGTCCAAATAGGGCCAATCACGTCTTTCTATTCTCGTCCTTCCTCATCCCGCCCACTGGCTTTATAAGAGCGTCGCAGCCTGGGCACTGGTTTGGCACAAGACCTCCCAGAGCAAGACATGTAAAAGACACAAAATAATAGCCAGTAAGTATTATGATATGATGCTGAATTGAGACTTAATTGTGTGTGGAAAGTAAAGCAATCACATCAAAATGTTACCACCCAAAAAAAAAAAAAAAAAAAAAAACTAACCTCTTTACTTTACGCTTTGGAAATAAAAGTTGAACTTGAATACGTGACGCTTTGAATATATGTTATAATCTGTAGGTGTCCTCCATGGCCTTGATGATGATGATGATGATGATATATGGAACTTAATGATAAGAGCCACACACTGCAGGTGAGATGCTGAAAACCTTTTCATGCAATGCGTGATAGCTAGATAGCTAGATAGAGAGATAGAGAGATAGACAGATTGATTGATTGATAGATTGATTGATTGATTTCAGACACCAGCCTTCACCTTTTGTCTCGTGACTTTGTCTTTAAAAGCATCAGCGTGACCGCGAAGGACACGTGATAGTTTATTATAGGAGGGTAGCGTGCGTGTGTGTGTTTGTGTGTGTGTGTGTGTTTAGAATGTTTTAAAGTCAACATAATAGAAACCCATGTCAGCTGCATGGGAAAGTCCAATAATAAAGGTGTTTTTGAATGACCGTGTCAATCGAAAGTGGACTTTATAATCTTTTTTGGATACAGCTCTTTTAATGGCATTTGATTATATCGTACAGTTCTGGTTAATTATGCAATTTTATTCTTGACTTTTAGACATTAATGATTTGGAAGTGATTTTAGATGAGATGATGGGGCCACTAATCTTGTTGTATGTATGTATAAGTAGGACTATCTAGGATTATGTTATTTATTAGTAATGTATATTATTTCTGTTTTTGTAATACAATACTCATACAGCAATTGTTTTGTTAAATTATGGGACTGCTAAGTATTTGATTAGTATTTTCTTTTAAATAAATTGCTAATTTGAGTCTTGAATAAAACACAATGACATGATTGTGAGTTTTTATATGAAAAAATACTTTTGATAGCAAAAATAGTAGTATTATAATAGTTGTCAGTAATCTTTGTTCCTAGAATGACTTACTTTCTCTAGAAAATGTAAAAGTATTTTTCTCAATAAATTGCAATTTCTAATCTAAAAATAAAAAAAATGTGCTTGAACAAAAATACAATATTCTAATACAATTACAACTTTAAATGTAAAAAATAAATACATGTACTTTTTTTCTCAATAATGCAACCTTTTATTCTCATGAAATTACAACTTTATATTGTTAAAAAAAAAAATTATTCTCAGACAAACTTTAAAAATAAATAGCTACAAATAGGATTTTCATGGGAAGAAATACAGTTTTTGAATAAGATTCCAAATATTTTTCCAAAGATTAATGAAGAATACTTTTTTCTAAAAAATAAAACATTTTATAGAAAAAAAATCACTCTATTATCATAAAATTATAACTTTTTATCTTAAAAAAACGCCCTTAATTCTTTCTAAAAAAATATAGATTTTTTTTCCTCTTTTGATTACAACAAAATTTGACCCATCATTCATAATTTATCATTACACATAGATAAAATATATAAGTGTATATTTTAATATATGTTGTTTTTGTGCCTCACGTATTTCGACAATGTATATTTCAAAGGGGCTGGAGGAGTTTGCACTTATTTTTTTAATGACACGAATGACAAAGTTTCCAGACACATTCATACACACATTCATCTCCCGTGTCCACCATGTAAGGATGGCCCGGCTGTATTTTTGGTAGTTGCTACGGCGGCGGCTGACGTGAGAGCACGATGTTGACTTTTCACCTTAGCCTGCCTCAGCCCCTGCCCGGCGACGGACTTGTGGTCCGGTGGCATGTTTTTAAAATAACTCCCTCCCTCCTGACACCTCAGGCACTCGGCCTGAATATAATGTGTCAGGCCAGCTGCCATCTACTCAAGAGCTGGCATGTCAAGACCCACACCCCTTCAAACATATCACAAGACCCCCTCAAAAAGGTTTTGTAGCACACTGTATCTGCTGAAGAGTAGACGCACTGTACATTTTGTTCAAATGCATTTATAATGTCATCTACAGTGACTTGAAAAAGTATCATCCATCCTGATTTCTTAGTTTCCATATTTATCACACTCAAATGTTCGAGATCATAAATAAAATTTTAGTAGCTCGACTTACGAGTGACCCGATTTACACATTTTTGTAAATAAATTTTTGTAAGTACAAGCTGTTTTTTCTTGCTTTTTTTTTGCTTTGACTTGCGAGCAAAAATTTAATATACGAGCGCTAGACTGGCAGCAAACAACTCACTTCACAATAAGCAGCAGTTTGGCAGATATTGAAAAATTCTTCAAAAAAAGAGGCTTCAAGCTGTTTATTTCCACTTCCAGCTGATGTTTACTGTCAAACTAAATGTAATACAAAGACAATGACATGCTGTGTATTTAACCAAAACACATTCATTTTGTTTTGCTTAAATCCACTAGCTTAATGCTAACATTGCAAAACTCCAACCGATGGCCGGACATTCACCTGCAGGATTTGCTGATAGACAGTGGAATTAATTTTTCCATTAATCACAGCAAATTGTCCAGGTTCTGAAAGAGCAGAGCAGCCCCAGACCATCACACGTCTACCACCATGTTTGACTGTTGACATAATGTTCCTTTATCAAGTGCTGTGTTATTTGTACGCCAGCTGTAACAGTCCACTAAATAGCTAATGTTATTTTTAAAGGAATACTTAAACAACACAGCCTAGATTTTAATGAATGAGATATCCCGGTTGAAAATCTTTATTCATTACGTAGTGGAATGTGTTAATAACAAAATAAGAATGATTCATGGAAATCAAAATCCTTATCCTCATGGAAAATCAGATCACAGACTGATCCAACTTCTGTGGAAATCCCTCAAGACGAGTAATTTTTAGTCATGAGTAGTGTGCGTGGCCTCCACGTGCCTGTATGTACGTCCTACAACGCCCGGCGGGCGTGCTCCTGATGAGAGGACGGATGTTCTCCTGTGTAATCTCACCCCAGACCTGGTTCAGAGCATCATTCAACTCTTAAACAATATGTGCTGCGACGTCACGTCGGGGGATTGAATGAGACATGATGTGTATCATGTCTCAGATGGACTCAATTGGATTCAGGTCTGGGGAACGGGCAGGCCCATCTGCTGACACACTCCAGCCACATGAGACTTACCCTTCTATTGCATCAAAATTTACCTAATGGCAGTCAGGTACCTCTGGCCAGCGCATGTGAGGCCCTTCAAAGAAATTCCTCCCCAGACACTCACTGAACCACCACCAAAATGCTGGATGTCGCAGGCAGCAGAAGGCGCGCCACGGCGTCGCCAGACTCCGTCACGTCTGTCCCGCGTGCTCAGTGTAAACTCGCTCTCATCCGTGAAGAACACAGGGCGCCAGTGGCCAATCTGCCAAGCTCGTTTTTCTCTGGCAAATGCCAATCGGACTGCACGGTGTTGGGCTGTGAGCACATGACCTACTTCTGGACGTCGATCCCTCATACCACCCTCATGGAGTCAGTTTCTGACCGTTTTAGCAGAAACATGCACGTTAATGGCCCGTTGGCGGTTATTTTGTAGGTCTATTTTGGCAGTGCTCCTCCTGTTCCTCTGTGCACAAAGGAGCAGATAGCGGTCCTGCTGCTGGGTTGTTGTCCTCCTTCGGCCCCCTCAATGTCTCCTGGTGTACTGGCCTGTCGCCTGTTATCTCCTCCATGCTCTCAAAACTGCGCTGGGAGGCACAGCAAACCTTCTTCTTCTTCAAACAGTACGCATTGACGTGCCATCTTCGATGAGCTACCTGAGCAACTTCTGTGGGTTGTAGACACCGCCTCCTAATCCCCCTAGTGGCGAGAGCGCTGGCAAAATGCAAAAGTGACCAAAAAGCCAGAAAGGAGGAGGACAGCAAAATGGTCTGTGGTCACCACCTGCAGAACCATTCCTTTAAGAGTTGTCCTACTAATTGCCGCTTGTTGTCTGTTCCATTTGCACAACAGCCACTGAATTTGATTCACAATCCGTCATGCTTCCTAACTGGACAGGCTGAAGTATTGTGATTGACTTGGAGTTACATTGTGTTGTTTAAGTATTCCCTTTTTTTTGGAGCAGTGTATTTCTACAAAAATCTTTTGTTTTTTGTCAAACAGGAGATAAGCGTTTGTGTTCTTTCGTATGGTTGAGTCATGAACACTGACCTTAACTGAGACCAGTGAGGCACGCAGTTCTTTGAATGTGGTTCTAAATTCTTTTGTGACCTCCTGGATGAGTGGTCGTCGCACTCTTGGAGTAATATTGATTGGTCGACCACTTCTGGGAAGGTTCAGTACTGTTTGCAGTTTTCTCCATTTGTGGATGACGGCTCTTACCATGGTTCGCTGCAGTCCCAAAGCCTTGCAAACGGCTTTGCAATGTTTTCCAGTGTGATAAGATTTCAATCACTTTTTTTTCTCATTTGTTCTTGAATTTGTTTGGATTGTGGGATGCCATGTTTATTTTCTTGTAGTCTACCTCACTTTTTGTGACTCATACTATTCAAGTGATTTCTTGATTCAACAAATCTGGTGGTAATCGGCTCTGGGTGCGGCCAGTGAATTTGAAATGATCTTTCAAAATACGGTGGTCAATCACAGTTAACTCATAATTTAACAAGAGGGCATTTCCTTTTTCACATAACGCCAGATAGGTTTGGATTTTTTTTTCATCTTAATAAATAAGATCACCATTTAGAAGCTGCACTTTATATTTATATTTATATTTATATTTATATTTTTAATATATTATATATTTATAATATATAATATATTATACCATACTATATAATCAATATAATAAATTAAATGATGTTTGCAAAGAAAAGTATTGTATAATTTATATTATATTTTGGCGGTCCGTTTATCTCAGTGACGTCGCTGCCAGGTCAACATAGGTACTTATATATTTACATTTAGAAAAAAATCTGTTCTAGATTTGTAATCATGTTAAGAGAGATACTAAAATTCACTAACAACTATTACATATCTATTGAAGCTGTGTTATTTGTGTGTATTTTTGCATGACAAAGTGCCATATAATATTGATGTGTTATATATTATGTTGCATTCAAGGTCCAACTCAAGGAAACGTACGTAACTTCAGTAATTTTAGTGATTTCAAACATTTGCAGGCGTTTCAAAGCAGTGGGGCCTTTTAATGCAGTCAAAGTGTAGCAAACAAACAAACAAAAAACAATAGGAGGTCACACTTATCTCAATTTCCCACCCCCCGCCCCCTGGAGTCATTCATATCATATCATAAAGGTTTATGTCGTTTGACTTGATCTAATCTGTAATCTCATAAAACGTGAGTGCTACTAGGTGAAAAAGACAACAGGAAACAGACTGTATTCTTTTGTTGACTTTATGTGATTGTGATGTTCATTCAACCCGGGCCGAAGCGCGGGTGGCTTTTTATCTTTTCGGGACAATGATACAAAAAACGATGTGTGCTGCTCAGCACAACTATTTACACATCATACAAGGCGTACATGGTCATCGTTATTTACATTATCTATACACAAGATCCTCCCGGCCGGTGTCCTGCTGTGAAAAGACAAAAACAGATATCAGTGATAAATATTTTAACAAAAATTACATATTTAAATAATACACAGGAATCACAATTACCATAAAAATAACAATAATAATCATAATGAATGTACCTATGAGTTGTTGAGAAGGGCATTCTGGATGCTCTCAAACACGACAGAGTAAATGTCGTCTTTCGCCATCATTCCATCGAGGTAATCTAAACAGGAATAGTTCGTGGTTAGTCATCTTTTCGGACGTCAAAAAGGCTGCAAACGGGTTAATTTTGCATTTGGTGCAAGCGAGGAAGTGTCGTGGGGGCAAAGCAATAAAATTGTCATTCCAAAAAGTCTGTCCTTTTAATCTGCCAAGCAACAAAAGGCTACAAAACCAAAGGAGAGAGAAAAAACACATTCGGTATGTCTATGTTTCTGTACCTGCCAACTAGCAAAGTAACATTATTAATCACTTGGACTCTACATTGTTGGTTTTGGGTTTGTTCTTTTCAGTCCAGTGATTAGCTTGGTGTAGCTGTCAGGCTAATTTAGCAACCTATTATTTTCTATCAAGTAATTAGCTAATCTTTGCAGCCAGACTAGCTTTAGTAGGTAGGGTCTCTTGTCCATTAGTATTGTTATGTAGCATGTTCTTTTGTATCTGAAGTTTGGCCTAGTTTTTCTTACGATTAGGTTTCTTTTTTTTGGTGCTATTAGCTAAGCTAGTTTAGCAGGCAGGCGGACACAGCAGCCTATTCTTTTCTGTCCAGTAAGTAGGCTAGTTTATATTGTGCAGTAGTTTAGTTACGTAGCTTGTTCCTGTATGTAAAAAGTTTAGCCATGTCCTTTTGGCCAATTAGCCAAGTTAGTTTAGCAGTGAGGCTAAATTAGCAGGCTATTCTTTTCTGTTCCGTAAGTCGCTAATCTTTGTAGCTATGCTATCTTTAGTAGGGTTATGGTATACATTGCCCAGTAATTTAATTACAGAGCTAGCATGTTCGTTTATTTCTAAATGGACTTGTTTTTTGTTTGACATAGTTTTAGTACAACGATTAGCCTGGTTTAGCAGTAAGGCTAACTCAGCAGCCAAGCTAATTTAGGACGCAGGGTACCTTAGGACCTGGTTAACCTAACAGACTGATCTATGCTATCCAGTGGTTAGGCTAGATTAGCGGGCTAGTTTAAGAAAATTCCCGACGATGTAGTTTTTTTTTTTTTTTTTTGGTACATCGCCTTCCAAAGGGAGTTGCTACCTCACCATTGCTGGCCTTAACGTACCTATTCTGTCACACTGGCTCTCCATTTGTTTGCGGTGCTTCAGATACATGGGCCAGACGTGGCCATCGAACAGACCGGGAGGATCGGGAACGGTGTACATTCTCGTACTGCAGAGACAGAAATCAGAACCGTATTAGAAGACTGTCGTCACGGTGACAGTTGTTGTGACGATGAAGCGAGAGTACGGTACCTTCTCCTTGTCTTGCACTCCTCATAAGGAAGGGAAATGTAGAAACACCTGTCGTAGATGTCGATGAGAGGCCTGCAGAGAGATGAGATCCTGTTATGACGAGCCTTGATGTCTGGAGGTGACAAATGACATGCCGGCAGGAGGGTTACCCACTTGTAGTTGTAGATGAGGAAGCCCTCCACGATGAGAATATGGATCCCATTCTGGTCCGAGCTGCATTCCTCGGCTTCGGGTGACAGGCTGACGCCATGGGAGCGGGCAAACTTGACCGGGTTCTCCTGCCAGCCTTTCACCGTGCTGACCATGGCCTCCATGTCCAGGGCAGAGATGACTGGCAGGGGAAAAAAAGAGTAACAAATGCCGGTTTAAGCACATCGCACCTCAACGATGTGCTGTTAACACACATTAGTCACTGTTAGTAAACATCTCTGGCATTCACATGGAACACCGTGTGAATTTATTGTTTTTAGGTTTAGGATTGGTTTGTTGCCAAACCAAAAAAAAGGGAAATGTGCAGGAAAGGAAAAGTACATTACTGCATACGGTTTTCCTACGCGAAAATCCATTCTTACCATCCCACTGTCTAAAGCCGTCCTCCCCGACTTCTATTTGATCGGGTTTCTGAAATAACAGTCACCAGTGAAACATTGCTGCAACCTAGTAACCCGTCGCAGCTGATCACACCTGGACAGGGCTAGTCAAGGACCCGTCGCCACCCAAAACAGTGCACGATCTTTGAGGGCATTATTTTGGTTGGATTCGTATGGGATAGTTTAGCACATTTAGCAGCATGGTCACACTCCAGAGCAATGATGCTTGAAAAGATTGCAAGAGGGACAGGACAAAAACGCTGTGGGGGTTCATCCTTTTAATCCTGCGTACAAGGTGTCTCATAGCAGAAGAGGGATGAGCTAAGATCAAATGTTTTTAGGGGTTAATTTGGCAGATCCTATGGATCGGGTATCTCATAGACTGGTAAAGCAAAAGAGGGATAGGACATAAACATTTGGCGTGCATTCATTAAAAATCCCACGTATTTCAGGGGTTCATTTGAAGGCTCTGCAGACCAGTTATCTAGCTCGTAAAAGCGACGAGACATTCGGGGCTTAATTTGGAAGATCCTGTGGACCAAAACAAGGATGAGGCAAAAACATTTGGGGGTTTAATCTGTCAAACAGACAAGATATCTCACAGCACGGGAAAAACAATGGACCAAATAAAAAGTTTTTGAGAGGTTAATTTGGTGGATCCTAGGAACTAGGTATCTAATAGAATGGTAAAGCAAAAGAGGGGTATCAGATTTTAGATATCTCACAGAAGAGAACTCGAAAAGGGGGAGTCAAAAACATTTCAGGGGATTCATTCAACAAATCCCAATGATTGTGTCTCTCGCAGGATGGAAATGTAAAGCGGGATGAGACAAATTTGGGGGTTTATTCATTTGATCTTTTGGATCAGGGGTCACTGAGAGTGTAGTGGTAGACACGGCGGATTCCCAGTCAGTTACTGTCGGTCAGCGTGAATGTGTGTCTGTCCACATGCCTTGCGATTGACTGGGGCCAGATCCAGGGTGTGGTCTGCCTTTTGCCCCCAGTCATCTGGGATAGACGCTGAACAGGATATGAGGTAGCACATGAACGAAATGTCCTTCCGTTTTCTACCACTTATCCCGCGGACAAGTCCTTGGATATGTTACATTCACCTGCAGTCACTGAGCGAGAATCAGCCATGTGCACTGCTATGCTATCAGTGACCCTTGCTGAAACTTTTCATAGTAGTGTTTTGAGATACCTGGTTCATAGCATCCGCCGAATGAACCTCTCCCAAAACTTTTCATCTTGTCCCACTTTTGCTTTTCTGTTCTGTAAGATACCTGGTACACATGATCCAACGGCTAACCCATTGAAATATTTTGAAGCCATCCTTCTTTTGCTGCAAGATACCTGGTCTGTAGAATCCCCTCATCATTTTGGTCCATCCAATTTCTACCGTTTCTACCGCTGGTGGCTATCCCAGCCGACTGTGAGTGAAAGGCAGAAGACACCCCTCAGTCGCCAGTTTCAACAAAGCGCACAGTAAAAAACAACAACAACAACTCGACAGTTGTGTCCATAGCCAATTGAAGCTCAAAACGTTTTTGGGGAATTCACGAGGGGACGCTCGGCCTTGATGATTGGCTGTCCAGGAGACAATCAGTCGCTTGTGTTACTAGGATACTGCCATGACAGGACAGAATTTTAGGTTTGTGTCCTCAAGTGCAATCACTGTAGCATACCTTCATCGCCATCAACTCTTACCTTGAAAAAGTCATCCTGATGCACAACACAGCAGTTGGGCAACGCCCTAAGCAGTCTGTTAGTCAGGGTGGTCTTGCCACCGTTGGTCACTCTGTGGAATGGACAATCTGAAATGACTTGGCGTGTAAAAGAAGAAGTGTAAAGACGTGTAGAGTCGGTCAAACCTATACTCACCCTCCAATGCCAATGATGAATTTCATGTTGGTCGCCTTTTTTTTGAATTCAGTAACTAAAAGAAGGGGAACCCCACTATGCTAAATCTCTCTCAAAGCCTTCTCCTCCCTCTAGGACTTCAACCGTTCCCCCCTTTTACTACTTCATTGATAGACAATCTCAGCATGGACTATTTAAAGGATGAGAGCTGCCCAGAGCACCAATCAGATCGCTTCTCCTGGAGGAGGTAGGGTCCCATTTGCATGCAAGGCCAAGAAATGTTTCCACCTGACACGAAGGGTGGGGCGGGGGGCAGGAATGTGGCACCTCGGAAGCTTCTTAAAACAGTGCTTCGATGCCAAGTTGCCAACATGGAGGGTATTTTAGGAAGTGCTCCTCAATGTACCTCTTCAAGTGAATCAAAAGAGTTGGGGAGTTTTCAAGGGGAAAACCATGGTGGCGCTTTTATGGCGCTATATTTAGCTCACTGGACGTCACACATATTTCTGATGCAACCGGTCGGTTTGCGTGGCGGCGCGCCATGTGACTGGTGGCCCAGGCAAGTCATGCCCCGCTCTCAGGGGGTCATAAAAAAAGTCTCCCGCAACTCAAGAGTTGCTGACTAACTACTGTCGCTCATGTTTGTTGTGTTTATGGTTAGAAATGACTGGAAATCTTATCTGTCACATGTATTTGTCAAGTGAACATTGCTCCCACACGTGATTACAAATATAAATGTGACATATATATCTATATATAGATATATAGATCTATATGTGTATATACTGTATATGCACTGTGGCAGTTACTCAGTATTGGGGTTTGGGTAGGATTTGGTTTTGGGTTAGGATTAGGGTTGTAGCAGTGGTTGGGGTTAGTGTTTGGGGTAAGGATTGTGCTTGAGGTGCGTCTTCACGTTTGGAGTCAGGGTTGGTGTTAGGGTTGAGGTCGGGTTTAGGGTTGGGGTTAGGGTTAACGTAGTCGCGCATACTTGATCCTTGTCTGGAATTACTGGGGAAACAAAGTCATCGGTAGCAACTAATAGCTCTATCAATAACTTAAATCATAACCAAAAAGGAAAGCCTAATTACTTACACGCTTAAATTACTTACATTATTTTAGTCTAATACTTACGCACTTAAATTACATACATTATTTTAGTCTAATTTAACTGTCCAAATCTGTCTCGTTCCTTTTGTTTTGGACCTTGTTCATTTATATCCTGAGTTTAGCGTTTAGTATTCAAGCTCAGCAACCTGGCTCGTGTTGCTTACTCAGAAAATGAATAATGAATAACGAATATGACTGTGGCTATGTTGTGCGACGAACGAAGGTGTAATAAGTCAGTCACGGGACTATCAGGTAACACATTCTAACAAGTAATAAGTCAGTCACGGGACTATCAGGTAACACATTCTAACAACAGTGTCCTTATATGTGTGTGTGTGTGTGTGTGTGTGTGATTTATAACTTTGACCCGGAAACGTCAAAAACATTCTGGAAATGAGGTCAAGTACCAGCGGGTCAAGGTTGTATCGAGGGAAGTAAACGATTACAACACGTGCAGCATGACAAGCTTGTTTATTCTTTTACTTAGGGCCCTTTTTAGTATAACAAACAGGATGGCATATTTAAAAAAATAATGATTATCATCTTTGAATTGGCCTCATTTGTTGTCGATTTCCATCTGGCGAGAACAACGCATACATGACAGAAAACACAGACATCAACAAGCATGCCACCTTTGCATCGTCCACAGAGGGTCCCAAAATTTATTACATCATTGCACATGAATCAACCACATGGCATTTCATAACAACAAAATATGTAACCACATGGCATTTATAATAACAAAATATGTAACCACATGGCATTTATAATAACAAAATATGTAAGACACCTCTTTTTTCCCCCTCAAAAAAATATATGTACACATTCCCGTAATGCGAACGAAGAGAGTAAAGCTTTTCAGTAGTAGCTTGCATGAAGTATATAGACCATATCCTTGACGGTGTGTGTGTGAGACAAATGATTGTCTTGCGTGTTTCACATCCAGTCAGGCCGTGCCATCTCGAGCAATCGTCACCATTGAAAGCCCTGCAATACAAACACACAAAATTGAGTTAGTTTCCAATGTTATATCAAGAACAATTGCGAAAAAAAGACAAATTGGGGACTGGATGAAACATCCCAGCACAATCCCCATGTAATAATGACCAGAGAATGTCAATCAATGTTGTTTGCAAGTTGAAAACAAAGCAACTGTCAGTCGGTGTCAGGTTATATATCAGACAATATGAAAAGATACGGTGGCCGACTGGTTAGAGCGTCAGCCTCACAGTTCTGAGGTGCGGGGTTCAATCCCCGTCCCCGCCTGTGTGGAGTTTGCATGTTCTCCCCGTGCCTGCGTGGGCTTTCTCCGGGCACTCCGGTTTCCTCCCACATCCCAAAAACATGCATTAATTGGAGACTCTAAATTGCCCGTAGGCATGACTGTGAGTGTGAATGGTTGTTTGGCTGGCAACCAGTTCGGGGTGTACCCCGCCTCCTGCCCGATGACAGCTGGGATAGGCTCCAGCACGCCCGCGACCCTAGTGAGGAGAAGCGGCTCAGAAAATGGATGGATGAAAATATGCCCCCTAGTGGTGTTATGCAGTGGAGGCAATTATACTAACTAGTACATGCAGTTCCCTCAGAAAGTTTTAAGGTGATAATTTGCTCTATCATTGTTTTTCTGACCACAACAAATGCAAATGCCACAACACAACGACATTAAATGACAAGAAAAGTACATTTGTTTGCGCCTGTTGTGGCGTTCGCAATTGTTGTGACCTGTCTCGGCCACCGAACAATAACACACTTTTAATCAATCGTCTCGTGGAAAAAGTGAAAACATTTTGAAAGTTCCATTTTGAGTCAAATCCGTGTCTCAACTGATGACGTATGTGTGTCAAAATGGAAATGACATTGTAGTTAGTTTTTAGTTTTTTGTTCCGAATGAAAAGAACATTTTGTTCTGAATGTTACAGTATCTGCATTTGGCCTGATGGGCCTGAATAAATGGAAACTTTGACTCACTGACAAATTTCTTAGTGGGCCTTGAAGATTTGTATTTGAGTACTCCTGCTCTAAAACTACTAATATTAACTAGAATATGAAGATTTGAGGTGTGATTTGCTACATATAAATTTTTTTTTAATCCCTCATCACACGTCTTTAAAGACCCAGTGCGAAGATCTGCGGATAATTGACGCCAATTACAATTGCATTCAGAAAAAGGACAAGCGGGGTGATGAGAAAGATGTTTTTACAAGGTCGTAGCTGTGGTATTTGATTGACGGTTGACAGTAGAATGCAGTTCCCTCAGGTTAATTGCGAATAAATATTCCGAAATGTCGTCGTCACAGTATCAGTCGAGCTGAAATGGGATCGTATGAAATGTTGGCTATGACTTAAGTGAAAGTGTGTCAGCGCTTCTTCCCTGGCTTGAACCCTGTCGAGCGTTTCCAGACCAGCTGAAGGCTGATGAGATCCGTCGTAAGGAGCGCTCCCGAATGGCGGGACGAGCGCGGTGCATATTTCCTCCCATTTCAGGACACCGAGTGCGACACGGATCAATTTGACCCGCCTGGGTTGGCCGGAGGGCTCGTTGTTAAAAATAGAAGCCATCGGTCGCATACAGGACGACTTAAAAAGATTAGCAGCTGCACTTTACGTAACGCTGGCGTCCTCTGGGAATATGAGGTGTGGGGATCATGTGACACACCCACTGAGCTGGGATGTGACTTAGCACATGTTAAGTAAAGTCAAAGAAAAAGCAACAAAACGTGCATAGCTAATCCTTTCATTTTCATAAAACCGTCATTAACTGGACTGGAAGTGTCTTTTGGTACAAGTGTCACAAAAAAGGCAAAGAAAAAGCAAAATACTGTTAATCCTTCATAAAAACTGCAATTACCTACAAGTGAGAAATTTTAACTGCTATGTCTTTTGGTACAAGTGCGGCTGCGGGCCGCTAAGAAATGGACGGTAATATCATCTATCGAATCGCATTGTAATGTATATTCTTCTTGAGGTCAAATTTAGTGGAGACGTGACATGCACAAGCTCAGGGTTGGCGTGCCTTGTCAAAAGGTGCGAGTTTGGTGTCATAGCACCTCACAGCTGCTCTATTTCCCCAGCTACTGTAACAAATCGCAGCAGGGCCACTGTGGCCAGAGCCTTTCCTGACATTCCGGCACTCTCTATGGCAGCGATTCTCAAAAGCGCGGTATGACTCGAGTCCCGCAAGTGGAACGTAGGCTCCCTCTAGTGGTATGAAAAAGAATCAGTGAATTAAATGCAAATAAAATCATCTTAAAAAATGAAATACCATCAAACATATGAGAATGACTCTTGTATCTATACATAAAGTCTGTTTATTATTATTATTATCATCATTTTTTAAATTCAGTACAGTATGTTTTTTTACTTTTCATCTTTAACCTTTCATGTAAGGTAATTGTTTTTTTTTTTTAACAGTACATTTTTAAATTTTACACATAAATTTTGTCTTGTGAACGTCTGCGGGCTTAATGCTAACACACAATGCAAATGACAATACAAAACAGCATGGCGTCCCGCCAACGCTTACCTTTGAATGTCAGACGTCGCGGCCGATCTCGGCCATCGTCGGCTTCGGCCTGGAAGGAGGGAAGAGCACGTCTGAGTCAACAGGACCACTCCAATAATGATCTGTTCCTGGGTCAAACTGTCACCGTCAGAAAACTTCTAGCAACTGTACAGACAATGGTGTCAATTCATATTTGAAACGTCTTCATCTTAACTGTCATAGAAGCATAAAATTAAGTTAACCAAATGATCTTCAGTTTCCTCGGTAACCGCTGTTTTGACTGACAAGTCAAAATGTGCGTGTGGGCGAGTACACGGCGCAGAATGAGGTCACCTTTCTTTAGGCGGCGGCAAGTTGGCGTTTTGCTGCTCTTGCTCCTGTCTGCACACAAATAAACACTCTTAAAAGCTTCATAATAACAACAATAACAAAGACGTAATTCCTGTAAAATAATCACTCATTATTTAATAATTTTTTGAAATGAAAGGCTTCTTAGAATACATAATATAACACAAATTAAATGGTAATTGTTATAAATTAAGTCTCCAGAGAAAACAAAGCTTTCAATAAAAAAATATGAATGATAGAAGATGTGTCCTTCCGTTCTTAAATAGCATCACTGCGCCGTCACTCACCTGGCTTTGACCTTCTCGTCATCGTACCTGAACAAGAGTTGGAATGGACAAACGTGTCAAAATCAGCATTACATAACTGATGCAATTGCTGTGGTTTGTTTGTATTATGGGGTGGCGGCGGCGGTGCAAGTCTACTCACTGCAGCACGCACTCGGGCACCTGCACGTGCTCCATGGGGATGAGCAAGCTTAGCTCGTCCAGCGTGTGCACGTAGCGGACCTTGTCCAGGAACTTCACGCTGCGACGCAGATAGAAATGCTCAAGAAATGTGATCAAATATTATACTTGTTCAATTATTTTCTACAGCTGTGCTCGTACGTTTACATACTTTGGCAGAATTTATAAGATGTGGACCATTCTTTTTAAAGAAAACGAGTGATCACGCAAAACAAATTTATTTGATTTTTAGCGGGATTCACTATAATTATCATGTTTTTAAAATTAGTCATACATACATACATACACAATTCAAGTTAGATTTTTCCTCAGAAGCCTTTAATAATAATAATGAAGTAATTTTTATCTTACAATAATTGTAATTTCCTTAATATCGTCACGATTCCAAAAGTTGGGATCTGCTAAGAGTTGGTCCTACTATTTTGAAGCCTCCCACACATTTTTTTTTAATCTTTTTATTTTTTATGCTTAATAAATACGTACTGACATTGTTATAACAATGACTTCATTCAATGGTATTTGTTACTACTTTTTCAAACACATTTTAACAAACTGGGGCGCTACTCAGTCATGTTCCTATAATTGTGTTTTACTTATTTTCTCCGAAGTGAGTTAATATATTCATTATTATGTTGTTGTTGTTATCGTATGTTTATTGTTTCGTCAGAAGCCTTTCATTTATTATCTTACTATAAGTACATTATACAACAGTTTATTATTCATTTAATTTATTGTATGACGTATAACCCTTTCAAACGTGGCAAAAATAAAAATGTTTTTTTTTTCTTTTTTCTCACAGTAGCCACAATTCCAACCTGCACCTGTTGAAAGTACAAAATTCCATAGCAATAAGTTCCAAATCAATTTGGAACAAACCATTTCAAGTCATACCTCAAATTAAAGGTCTTGGTGAGTGCTTCCCATATTATTGGTCAATATACTCAAATATGAGGACCCAATGACTGAAAAGATGTTTTTACATTTTTATTTTTATTTTATCATGTCACTGACCTGATGAACGGCCTGGAGATGGCCAGGATGGTCCGGATGAACCACGTTGGGTGAACAATGATAAGACACTTGAGATTCTTCCTCAATCTGCAATGACGTTTTATTTATTTATTGTTTTTTAAATTTCAGCGTCATTTCACCATTTGAAGTTTCAAGAGTCTTACTTCCTGTCAATCATCTGGTAGCATTTCTTGAGCCAGCCGATGCCGGGCATCTTCCTGCGGGGCGTGGCTCCGTTCAGGTAGACGATCATGTAGTCGTCGGCCACCAGCAGCTCCAAGCTGCTCACCACATACCTGGACACGCACGAACATGCGCATACATACAAGTGCGCGAACAAAAGCCGAGTGTGAGCTTTAAGTAAGTACTAGTCAGTACCGAAAGTACTCACAAGAAGAGGTTCTCCATGATGTATGAGTAGTCGTCACAACTGCTTTCTGGGAGATAGCAGGCTGCGAACACGATGATGGCATTCAGGCCTTCCCCGTAATAGCCTGAATTGGGGAGATGAAAGTGGATCAGTATCATGCCATTACTATTTATTCTTTGTCAAAGATGCCGTTTAGTCTAAAACTACAGTTCGGTTGGGACATTATTGATTTATTTGCACTAGATAGGGCTAAGTAGTAACTTACTGTAGCGTCCTATTGTGTTGTTCCTGGAGTGCGTTGTATTGCGTCATAATTGGGATATAAGGTATCATAACCGGAATGAATTGTATTGTATCACATTGTAATCGGAGTGAATTGTATCGTAACTGGAGCGAATCATTTTGCAAATGTGAGAGAATTTATCGCAATTGGAGTGAGTTTTATCATAGCGTAATTGGGAGTAAATCATATATCGCAGTTAAGAGTGTATCATATCATATCGTGTCATATAGGAGTGATTCGTACTGTATCGTAATTGGAGTAAATTGTATTGTAATTGGAGGGAAACATATAAAATGAATCCTAATTGAGGTGAATTGTATCATATTGTAAATGGATGAATCATACCACGCATGTTTTTGGGATGTGGGAGGAAACCGGAGTGCCCGGAGAAAACCCACGCAGGCACGGGGAGAACATGCAAACTCCACACAGGCGGGGCCGGGGATTGAACCCCGGTCCTCGGAACTGTGAGGCAGACCCTCTAACCAGTCGGCCGCCGTGCCGCCGAAGTGATTCATATCGTGAAGTAATTTGAGTGAATTATACCCTAGTTGTAGTTGGTACTGTATCGCAATTGCATATGTATCATATCAAATTGTTTCAAAATTGGAGTGAAACATATTATTTGTTATTAGAGTCGTATCATATCACAACATGATTGAAGTGAATCGTATCGTATTCATCATAATTGGAGTGAATTTGATCATAGTACGAGTGTCTCATATCATAATTGCATCAACTGTAAAGTAATTGGAGTGAATCAAAATGGGAGTAAATGGTACTGTGTCACCGGGGGAGGAGTTTTAAACGGATGGTAAATGTATGTTCTGACATACGGGGATACGAATCCCATCACCGCTTCCTGAATGACGGGACATCTTAAAAGAGACATCGAGTGACACGGCGAGGCGTTCTGGCGTCATGACAACGCACCTCCGTGGGTCACCACCCTGAGGTACGGCCTGATGACCTGCATGTCGATGCGCTGCTCCTGGTCGCCCACGATGACCGTTCTCCACAGGCGGCCCGACGAGTCGCGCTCCTCCTCGCCTTCGCCCGGGAGACACTTGGCGCTGGCCACCGGGGTGTCATCTGGATACAAACAGGAAGCGCTATGGTCGTTGGAAAGTCAGACCTTGACAATACACCAGAGAGATGTATTACAATTTTGTATTACAATTAGACTATATTTGTCGATATTTACACGTATATGCCTTTGGTATTTGGCTAAAAAAAATAATAATCTAATGGTAAAAATTCTATTAAAAAATGCGTAATAATGAAATGCAAACATCAACAATCTAAATAAAAAAACTAATTATTTTCCAAATTGTAATGTTTGTTTTAATTGAAAAAAATGAAAAAACAATAAGAATAGTAATTATTCACATTAAAAACAGTGTTAATTGTATGTGTAATACTGTGTCTTTTATATTAAGACTTTAGTTTTAGCATTACCTTTTGAAACGCTCAATTTTATATTGTCTGATGATAGACATTGATATTAGATGATTTGTTTTTGAAATGAAATTATTTCCGATGTACTTCATATTGGATCTTAGACGATAATGTCTTTGACATTAGACCATTTCTGCTATTACGTATTGATACGCTGTATTTTGATCTCAGGCTATATTTGTCTTAGACTGTCTTTGCGATCATTTTTTTCTCAAGACTATATTTGTTTATATTATGCAACACGTGTCTTTGATATTACCTATTAGATATTCGTTTTTGAGATTACGTTATTTTACCGTGATAGACTATGTGTCTGATTTGAAGACAAGCGTCTTTGCTATTACTGTATTTCTAATACATATGTGCAATTGTTGTTAGATTATCAAAATATAAGATACTTGTCTTTGATATTCGACTCTTTGACGTCATTGGCACGCGGTGTCGTGACGAAGTGTCCACTCACCTTCCCACTCCAGTTCGTTGCCGTTATTGGCGAAGTCCAACGAGTCGGTGTCGTCGGGGGTCTCGATGTCGTCTATGTTGATGTCCAGGTCGTCGGACAGCAGCGAGCCCTCGCTGTGCTCCAGCGACAGGTTCATGTCGGGGGCAGTCAGCGTGCGCCGCTTGGACTGGTCCCTGGCTGACCCGCCCACATTCAGACTACTGGGGGCATCTAAGCCAAGAAGCCAATAAGGTTAACGTTACATGAAAACATCAAAACGTATGAAAGCATGTCAATAGTTCCCATTACTGTTTCTGTTGTCTGTGAGGCCACACGTGGAATCGCCATCTTCTGGTAGAGGCCTGTGTAGTGGATACGCAACTTTAACAACAAAAAATACATATGGTGCAGCAATTCCATAAGTTCAAAATATACTGCAGTATATGTATCAATGGCCAATGCATAATTATAATACAAATTACCTGGGGAAATCCTCGTCCTGCCACTCATCCTTCACCTCCATGTTGTCCATGCGTAAAGTGGCCTCTGCAGTCCCCATGGCGTATGGAGGTTGGTCAGGAATCAGCTCGCTGGGGGGTGAAAAAGACACAAAACGGCGTGCTCCGATAATCAATGTCATTTTCCGAAGCTGTTTATCATTTTTTGGGGAGAGCAGTGCACATCAAGTTGACTTTGAAGTCCCAAGGTCATTTGGAGAGCCCTTGGACATGCATGGCGTCTAGTTCTTCCAGCAGGCTCATCTGAGGCTAAACTTTGATACGTTTGATATTAGGCTATATTTTTGATATTTGACTACGTTTTACCAAGTCTAGTCAAGCTTATTTATATATTGTAGTTCTTAAAAAGACTCAAAGAGCAGCACAAAATCAAGATCAATGACATTCCCTTGTCAAAAGCATTTTTTTGGGGGGGGTGATTTTTGACTCTTTAGAATCTCAATCTCAATATTAGACTATTTTTGAATGTGTCTTTGATTTAGACTACAGTTTATATTATAGATCTGTATATGTGTCTTAGATATTAAGGCTATATTGGAATAAATGTGTCTTTCACAAGTGAACTACATTTGTGATATTCAACTATATTTGTCTTTGATACTAGTTTATATGTCGACGATATTTAACTATATTTTCTATTAGACTATGACTTTGATATTAGACTACATTTGTGGACATTCAACTATTTGTCTATATACAGTATGTCTTTGACATTAGACTACATTTGTGATATTCACCTGTCTATGTCTATGAAATTACTCTCTCTGTCTCTTTGATATTCAACTATATAGGTCACAATATGGCGATCATGCACTCAGAGATCACGTGTGTCAATAACGTGCATATAGGGGGGGGGGGGGGGTCCTCGCCTGCAGAGTTATACAGTCCATTTGTTCACTGGTTTGGCAATGATGTATGACACACACACATAGCTAAAAGGCCTTCTGGCTACAATACGCTGCCCGCGTTGTTGTGATCAGATTCAAAATGGCGGCGGCGAATTAGATTTCCTAGCAAAAGGCGTTGGGGGGGGGGACAAAGGCGAAACAGAAGTTGAAGACTCCAGGTTATGTATGAATTTTACAAAAATGTACGTTAGCTTTCCCGAAATAGATCCATTCTCGTGTTTCTGTAAATGTATGTTAGCTTCACAGAAGACTTTTTTAAAGTTTTTAATATTCATAAAAAGGTACATTAGCGTACCACATTTCACAACTCTTAAGTCTTTAATGTTTACAAAAAGTTACAATAGCTTCATTGGAGACTCAGTCGTCTTTCAAGTTTACGTAAACATGCGTGCTCGGCTCAAATAAGAATAATCACGTAGCTTTACTGTTGTTGGTTAAAACGTACACTAGCTTTATGACCTCAATCATCTTTTATATTCACAAATATGTAAGTGTATTGAGTCATTGAAGACTATATTGTCTTGAAAACATGTATTTTGATATTAAACCAGATGTACGTTAGCATAATCAAAAACTAAATTGTCTTTGATGTTTATGAAAATGTGTTAAGCTTCTTATAAGATTCTAAAGAGGTCCAATGTTTCCGAAAATGTACATTAGCTGTATGGAAGACTCTTGAACATCTTTGATGTTTACCAAAATGATGTTGCTTTCACTGAAAATTCTTGCTTACAAAATTATGTTACTTAATTGTTATTGATGTTTTCGAAAACACGTACGCTGGATGCGTTGAAGGCTTTAATCATTTTAGTTGTCTACAAAAACGTTAAATGGCCTTCAAAGTTAACCCAAAAAAAAGTAGTCTTGATCGTCTTTGATGTTTATGAATCATCTTTGTGGTGTGATTGACAGGTGATCAATCCAGGGCGCACCCGCGCCTCTTACCCGATGTCAGCCGGGACAGACTCCATGGTGGAAAGAAACACCGGCAAAGAAAATTTTCGACGACATGTACAATCTCCTACTCCAAGACGACAATGTCATCAGCGCAAAGGCAGGCTGTGTGCGTGCACTCACATCAGAGGAGCGTCTGCGCGATGCGAGGACGACGATGCGCCTTCAAAGACGGCTGAGCATCCCCCGTCTGGCGGAGGAGAGCCTCTGGGAACGCCGCGGTCCTTTCAGGAGTGGGAACGCCGCGCTTTCAAATCCATCTTGTTTTGGGACAAATCAAAACAAAAACCAAAACATGAAAAATAATCCTGTGCTTTTTACCTCTGCGGACTGTCCCCTCTGCTGAAGCCGCGCCCCCTCTAATCCTGCTGATGTCATCCGTATGCCGCTTATGTAATCAAACCTGCCTCCTCTTTAGAATGCAAGTGCCTCCAGGATAGCACGTTTCTCCCTTCTCTTCTTCGTCACGTTCCTTTTATTTGTCAGCCAGCGTGTTTATTTTTAAAACGCGCTCATGCGCTGGCCAGTATGGAGGTTTCCACTCTGCTGTTTCCAGGCAACCGCATCCTCCTCCTGCTCCTCCCTCCTCGGCAAGCTTTTTAAGCTCTCAACTCTTCCTCTTGCCGCACGTTAACCTTCCTCCTCTTCCTCTGCCGCCCTCTTTCATCACAATGCAATAAGCTCTGCGGGCAATGAGTGAGTGTGACATTTGTTTGTACAAAGTGCTGTTTTCAAGGCAGGTCATGGACCAACACGAGCGTTTGTTTTTTTTTTGCCTGAAAAATAATTAAACAAAGGAAGCAAAAAAAAAAGGAAGATAGAGAAAAAAATAAAAACTAAAGAAATAAAAAATTAAAATAAAGACTAAAATGAAAATGTGAAACCATTACAAATTAAATTTCAGATAAAATGCAAAACAATAAAAAATTCAGAAAAATTTCGAATTTCAAATGAACAAAAGTAACTTTTTTAGAAGTACTCAAGAAATAAACATTTAACAAAATAAAACATGGTTAAAGCACAATTTTAGTTTCAAAAGTTTTAAATCAAAACATTTAGGCATGAAATGTAAAAATATATAATAAAAATGAACTAAAAATACAAACTAAATAACAGGAACTAAAATTATTATTTAAAATTAAATTGTAAATAAAAGTAAAAAATATTTTTTAAAGTACAAACTAAATACACATTCAAAATAAAATAATATATAAGTAAAATATTAGTTTCAACATTTTGAAATTATAACATTCAAAAATAAATATATCTTGAAAATGAATTGAAAAATTTAAATAAAAGGAATACAAAATAATCATTGTAAACATTTATTTCTATTGTCTTTACATTAGGATAGTACAAGTTGTGGTCATTGAGTTCAGTTTTTTTTTCAATAAAAAACTAAACAATGAAAAACACATAACATTAAAAATAAGAAATAACATTAAAAATAAAAAAATGAATAATGAAACAATTTAAAAACAACCTCAAATTTACACCTTTACTCATAAATAATTAGAAAATAAATGAATGGAATAGTTCATTGTAAATTGTGTGTGTTTATTACATTAATATTAATCCGCTAAGATTGTTTTGTAATGTACACTATAGTAAAAAAAAATCAAATAAAAAAAAAAATCATACTCTTGCATAAAAATGGAATTGAGTTCATTGTGAGTTGCATGCATAGTTGACACCACAAGAGGACGTTATGGTGCGTTTGAAGCTGTCGTGTGAACGGCTGATGAAAGCCAACAGGCCCTAACCCTAAACCCTGCATTTCCCATGAGCCCTCCTGCCTGCAATAAATAAGTCTGTGATGATTCCAATAAAAGAGCTGCTGCAGACGCCGCCACGGTGGAGACTGGTTAGCACATCTGCCTCACAGTTCTGGGGACCAGGGTTCAAATCCCGGCACTCCGGTGTCCTCCCACATCCCCAAAACATGCATGGTAGGTTGATTGAAAACTCTATATTGCCCGTAGGTGTGAATGTGAGTGCGAATGGTTGTTTGTTTCTATGTGCCCTGCGATTGGCTGGCGACCGGTTCTCTCGCCCGAAGATAGCTGGGATAGGCTCCAGCAGCCCGCAACCCTAGTAAGGATAAGCGATAAAGAAAATGGATGGATGGATGGATGGAGCTACTGCAAACATTTCTGCAGAGGTGTAGTGGCGTGTGAAGACAAACCATGACCTACATGTGCATTAAGCACAGATTAGCACGCCCGATTAGAAGAACTAACGCACACACACACACACACACACACAGACACACACATACACACACTTTATAATGACTCAATGAGTGATTAGCCATCAAATTGTCAATTGGACTGTGTACGATGTTGATCAATGAGGTTAAGTTGCACAAAGTAATAATGGATGTCAGTGCCTGGAAGCCACCAGTAGTAGGCGCTAACTATTCAGAAAGTGTTGCCTTATGTGTGAATGTGAATGCGAATGGTTGTTTGTTTCTATGTGCCCTGCGATTGGCTGGCGACCAGTTCGGGGTGTACCCTGCCTCCCGCCCGAAGATAGCTGGGATAGACTCCAGCTAGCCCGCGACCCTAGTGAGGATAAGCGGTAAAGAAGATGGATCAATGCTAGTCTAATTAGCCCCTCGATAGGGTTTTGCAGTGTGTGTTAGCGTTAAGCTAGCAGACTTTCTCAAGGCAAAAGTATGAGGTAATTATCCTTGTTTTATGTTTAGTTTGACAGTAAACCTCAACTGGAAGTGACAATAAACAAAATACACGGCCTCTTTTTTGAGGAGCTGTTCATTACCTGCCAAACTGCTGCTCGTTGTGAAGTTTGCTGCCACCATCTAGCGCTTGTAACGTTTCAAAGCTTTAACTTTGTGTCGACATCAACACCAAGTTCGTGCGTATTAGACGGCGTGCACTTCCTGCTCCACGCACCGCGCGCTATGACATCAACGGATGCGAGTGCGGCTTACGGGGCAGCTTTTAGGTGCCTTGTTTATTTTATTTGGGCTCAAATTAGCCGAGGGCCGGAGAAGATCGGATTAGCTTCGTAGGCGACCATTCAGCCAGGTGCTCCCGTGTCAGGATGTCACTGTTTAAACACGCCTCTTAGCCTAGCGCGCTTTAAAACAATAATTATTTAATCACATTAACATCTCCAGTCACTACACTGACATCATCTTTTCGGCGGCGGTTCAAATCAAGCCGTCTTTCAATTAGCTTTAACTTTCCACAGATAAGAGACTAAAACCAGGCAGTTAAAAGGTGAAAAAGATGGAGAAGTACATCTCCAGCCAAGAGATCAAGCGCAGGAGTGACAACGTGTGCCAAGCTGCACGTAAGCTTATTAAAAGAAAGGCCTGGCTCTTTTTACACAGACCCCCTTTGTAGAGGAATATACTGTACTGACAGCAGTACCAAACCAGCATAAAGCCTTGATGTATTTGGCAGACAATGTTTTCATAAATAACATAACATGATTTATTAACTGTCAAGTGAAGACATCCTAAAATGAAAACTTTTAATGAGCTTAATGACAAATGAGGGGCGAAATGAAAATTGTAAAAATTTTTTTTTTTTGCATAAATCGTTTAAAAACATTAAAAAATAATAATAATTATAATTATATTACAAAAGAAAACAAAGATTAGGAAGAATTGAGTGGAAAAACATCAGCAAAAGAGGTAAAATATGTTAAACGTAAAAACAAAATGCACTGTTAAATAATTTACAATATAAATAGAACATAGAAAAGTACAGTATCAAAAAATACAAAATGTGAAAAATACAATATTATTTAATAATTGGGAAAAAAAGTTACAAAATACAAAAAATCAGCGCATGTCACTTTTCAAGCTCAGGAAGTAAGAAAAAAATGTACTTGTCAAAAGAGTAAGGGATGAGTACAACAATTAAAAATAGTGAATTAAAAAAATAGTAAATGCAAAATATAAAAATATAAAATAAAAATATTGTGTGACAAAATAATTCAAAAATGTAAAAAACATTACAATCAAATACCAATTAAAATCTATCGTGCAGGATATGTAATATATAATAGCTCCTTCGAGCTCTGGCTCCTTCAGGCCTATGCAGAATAGCAGCAGGGGCACGGCATCTCCTTGGAATATGCCATATTTAATGTTCACGTGTGCAATTGGCTTTTGAGTTGGTCTTCAGCACCATTGATTTCTTGACAAAGGTTTTTAGGATCCTGTTGATGTTATACAGCTCCAGGTACTCCAGTACCCATGTGTGTGTCATCAAGTCGAAGGATTTCTTGTCGTCAATCTAAGCACTGCACAGGATGGTGCTTCTGGTTTTAGAGTCTTGCCTGATTGCCCTGTCGACCAGTAGCTGGTGTTTGGCTCCCCGAGTGTTATAACAATGCTTCTCTGTGTTCTGCTCATGTATCGATCCATATGCCTACTCATGATGCCCGATACGAGCGTTCATGTGGTGCTGAAGCAGGTTATAGGCCAGTAGTTCGATGGTGTTGTTCCCCTCTGGGGGTCCTTCATAATGAGGACTGTCCGACCTTGGGTTAGCCATTCTGGGTGGGTCCCCGATGTTAGGAGTTGGTTCATTTGTGCTACCAGGCATTCATGGAGAGCAGTTCGCTTCTTTAGCCAGGACGTATGAACCATGTCAGGCCCTGTTCCTGTCCAGCTCTTCATCTTAGACACTCTGGCTTGGATATCCACCTTATGACTATTGATTCTTGTTCTGGGAGATTGCTGTGCTCTGTTTGTAAGTTTGCCAGCCATTGTGCATTGGTATTGTTTGACAGCTCCTTCTTCCAGATACTTTTCCAGTAATGCTCTCTCTCTCCGCCTTGGCTGGGTCTGTTTCGGTCTTGCTACCTTGCCACTGAGAGTAGACCTTAGCTGGGTAGATGGGGAACATGATGTTTATTCTCCTAGCCTCTACCTCTCTGGTGTACCTTTTCATGCAAGTAGCGAAGGCTGTAAGTCTTTGCTTGGCATGTAATTCTCGGGCAGTTCTTTCTTAAGTTTCACACCTTTGTTTTGCTCTGTTAGGAGGCTAACTTCTCTCCGGGTCGCCCTTATTTTTGCCCGTAGTGTGCGTGCAATGGGCCTAAAACATAACACATCCGTACATGCATATGTCAGCTAACTGCCGGCTAGCGCGAGACGCTAACGTAGCAGTCTACATCTTCGAACACTGCTGCTTCTTGTCGAACAGCACAAACACTGTGGTGCAGTCAAAAGCATCACAGCAGTCACAGAAGATCCAATTCAAAGTGCCATATGCACAAACAAAACGCTGTTTGTACACACCACTCTAAGACTAGAAGGTTGCTGATGCAGCAGCGCGACAGTAAAACTGATTCAAGTTTCATACGATGATCCCGTTGACGGGGTTTCCCCTGAGCTAACAGCGTTGCGGTAAGGCGCCAGTGCCACCGCCGTGACCACAATGGCGACAAAGATTTGCTCAAAGCCACCTGCTTCCTCACCGCGCCCTTTGAACCTTTACGAACCCTCGCCTTATGTCAGGTCACTCTTCTCTGACCTACACCTCACATCTATTACACACACAGATAGAGAGATAGAGAGATAGATAATACTTAATAATTGTTGAACATTTCCCCCCCCCCCCCCACAGTAAGGGATTAAAGACAATTATTAAACAAAAAATTAAGAGAAAATAATAATTCACTTTGAAGGATTAACATTTGCATAATAAATGAAATAAATAACATTTTCAGTTAACTAAAAAAAAATAGAAAAAAATTACCTTGAGGGATTAAAATTTGCATGATAAATTAAAATGTAGATGGCAATTTATTTGATGAGATGCAAAGATGAAAACTATGAAAAACACATTGGAGGATTGAAATGTACATAAAGACAACATGAAGATTTAATGTATTAAATCCAAATAAACAGACAATATGACATTTTCCTTTTCCTGCACAGTAAATTAAATGAAAAACGGAAATAGTAGTTGAATTAATAATATCAAAATAAATGATATACACAAATTGAAGGATTATAATAATTTGTTACACCCTAATTATATTCATCAGAATTATACAAAATCAGCATGATTTATTACATGAAAAACATTTTAATATGATTTGAAAAAATGAATGAAAATGAATACATTTCATGTATTAAATTGTTATGAAATTGGAGTTGCTGCATGTTCAAAAATAGGTTACTATTAAAACACCGAAAACGGTAGCTGCCGAATATTATTGTAGTACATGAGAATATTTTGGGGCGGTGTTTAATATTGTCAAGGTCCGAATAATAACTATCCGGTGAGCTATCAAAAGGTATCAAATGCGCGTCGCCAGGCCGTGTTAAGGACAGCAGCAGTCGCTATAACGTCCAACGGTTTGTCTTCCGGGCAGAAACAATCCTGTGAGCAATAAGGGAGCCTAAGCTGGATGAATGCAGGGAGGGTTTTAACCCCTTTGCTCATTTTGGCAAACTAAAAGATTAAAAGATAAAGCGGCAGAAAAGCTCTCAAGGTTTCTTAAACGTTGGAAAACAATGCGGTCTGCTGCATGACCTTAGAAAGATGTTAAAGATGTTAACTCGCGGGGCAAATGCACTTCAGCCTTGACGTATTTTGAGTGGTGTGTGTCACTGAAAAAATACTCTCATGACATTATTATTAACGCCAAAAGACATTGTTCACTATTGCCTGGGTCACTAATGGTGCTCCAGTCATTCAAAATAAGAACCTCAATGAAATAAAAACATTGCAGTAAAAAATATACACACACACACAACTAACATAAAATCCGTCATGTGACATTCTGTATTTATTCAATTCAAATATAAAAATGTATCCCAATTACACAAAATGATAACATGTTACAAAAACCTTTGTAACTTGAAAACATTACAGAATAATAATTTAGAAAATACTAACGAATGTAATATTTTTTAGTCATTTCCAATTTATTATTACCGTTGTTTTTTGGTTTTTTATTATTATTAGAGGAATCACATGTCTGAAGGGCATCCCATTAAATGACAATCAATGAAATATAAATTCAATATAAATAACGCATACAATAATTTCATTATATTGTTTCGTAAATTCAGATTTAACCAATTCAATTTCAAACCAATCACTTTTTAAAGCATTGTTCTGTGTGCGACTAAGCCGTTAAGTGACAATCAATTAAATATAAATTCAACAGAAATAATGCATACAATTATTTCTTCATATTGATTTTTAAATTCTAATTTAACAATTTAAATTCAATTTCAAACCAAACACTTTTGAAAGCATTGTTCTGTGCTACTAAATCACCCCAAAATAACTTTCCAAATAAAATAAGAAAACCTATATATTAAACACAAATAAATTAGAAATATTTTAAGTAATCTTGTATCTTTAATATTCCTAGTTTCCTTTTTATTTGCTGATTTGCTGCGAGAAACCTATTCAATTCAAATATTACAAATTCAAGTTTCAACCTGCGGGTGAAAATAGTTCTATATTCACCGAAAATACACTTTCCACGATGAAAAACATGGCAATACTAATTTCTAGATATAGATATAAAACGTTGAATGTCTATCAAACAACCAAAGTATTGTTTGTTTCTAATAAAAAAAAAGTTTTTTTTCAAATGATTATTACAGTTGTCTTTTTGACAATGATCACATGATCATGCAGTAGCTCTTCCCCACCATCATCTCCCTGTCCTCCTGCTCCCCATCCCCCCCTTTTCTTTCTCTCTCTCTCTCCTACCTTGCGTCCTTCCTTCTTCCCTCGTCCCCTCGCAAGCTGACGCAGCGCCTTTGCAGCGTTAGCCGCTTTGTGGCTAATAGGATGTGGCGGGCTTAAATTGTCATCTGATAAAACTAAGATGCTTGGTAGCTACGCGGCGCCCGCTTAACCAATTTGCACTCAATTAGGATAATGATGGGGGAAACAAGCAAAGAGGGACAGCTTTAATGTATTAATGTGATAAAATGATTATCAATTTCCCTCGGCAATGACTCGCCAGGTGTCAATACTGACTCCTTCGACAATATGACGTCTACATCACATCGGAATGATTGCAATTAACTGCAATTCTCTTTCTGTCTTCAAGCACACGTTTTCAGTAAAAATGCACCCTTGTGCTTGGAAATTGCAACAGAATATTTAACAAAATATAAGATTAAAGACCTATATTTCAACAATATTTTTTGGTGACTTTATAAAAGTCTGTTAATATTATTTTTAAATTCTTTCACCTTATAGTGAGCCACGTGCTACACGTCAATGACTAAATGTGGTTCGGTGTCCTATAAAACTGTAACAACATATTTGAAAAAGTATATAAAATTACATTTATTTAAAAGAAATCTTTGAGTTTAAAATTATTTTATTAGCGATATCTGTATTTGCTGATTGGCATACATAAATCACATACTGCCAGTTTTACTGCCTTATAGTTTTTATAGCATGTGGCTTCCATTTGATTACCAAATAATGGTTCCTCGCCAAATCAAGTTACATAAAAATCTTTGTAAAAATTATGAAAGTTGACCAAATATATACCCAAAAATGAATTGAAGCTATTTGCGAGATTTTTGCGACTTTTTCCAATATTATTTTTATTTGCTGATTGGCCGGAAGGAATCACGTTAACTCTCTAATTATCCAGAAATATTCTAAAATTTGTAACATTGATGAAAATATATTTTAAAACCATTTCTTTGAAGTTATGTATAACCTTGTAAATCTTTATTCTTTCCATTTTTATTTGTTGTTTAACTAAGAGGAATCACATGGTTGTCAAGCATGTGGCTTCCATTTTATTACTTTCTTTCCCTTTCTAACTATACAAAAATATTCCCCAAATTGTAACGATGCAAATAGTTTTTAAATGAAGTCATTTATGACTATATAAATCTTTATTCCTTCTATTTTTAATTGCCGAGTGGGTGAGATATACAGTACTTTGCCTGTAAGACAAAATCAGTATTTAGTTGTATTAAAGGCTTATACCAAAATGAAGTAAATGAGTTTCTGAGCAGCGCCACAAAAAGGTCCTCATAAAAACAAAACAAAGACAATGTGGACATTTTTAATTCAACTGTAACATAACAAAACGTGGGAAAGAACAATAGAATATGTATGTTCACAAATGAAAATGTAACTAAAAAGAGGGGAACGATGCTGTTTTTTGTTTTGTTTAAGCGTTATGGCGTCCTAAATATATAGTGCACGGCGGGGAGGCGTGAGGTCAGAGGAAATCGCCAGTGAAGTCTTTAGGCTCATTAAGGAAGCGGGTCGATCCGTGCGACACCGCACGCTTGGAGCTGCGACAGCTCGGCTCGGCTGGGCCAGCTGGCACACGAAGAGAAACTTGCAAAGCCCCTCCCCAACATCACCCACCCTGCCCACCAGCCAATCCTACCATCACTCAATAACTTATTTGCCTTTCCTTTTTTTTTAGTTTTATCTAACCCTCCTGCTAGCTGTATTTCTTCGGGGCACCAAAAATGCTCATGGGTCAATTTGACCCGCTGCATGCTTAAAACGAGGCTTTACACGATCAGGATTTTTGGGGCCGATCACCGATCAGTCAGGTCAAACCAACATTACATGACAGAAATAATGGGTGCTAACTTACTGTAATTCAATTACTTTATTGTTAATTAAATTACTTCACCCACACCGAAACCTTAGCGCATGATTCGACAGAACGGCGACATGTTTACCGCCAACCGTTCGTGGTACCACTAGCTTGCTAGGCTACATAACGGTTTGTTGCCCGCTTGCGAGCCGTATCGTATTAAAAGTATGTGAACACACCTCAAGCAAGCCTTAAACGAACGTCCTCTCCTCTCCTGACCACCGGTGACCACCAACACACGTTTTCCCCCATTTTGTCCTTATAATACAAAGTCGGCGCGATCCACTCGTGTTGCCGTTGCCACGGTAACGAGTGTATCTGGTTTCATTTGAGTTGACAAGATAAAGCCCAATGATCGTAAAAAACGGGATGCGGTGGTATCGGAATACACGATTTTATTGCAGTAGTCTGACAATGTAGTGCAATCTTGTGAGAGCTAATTTGTCTTGTAGTCTGATGCGGGCATTACGTGTTGTCTGTTCCACACCGCAGACATGTTTTAGAAATTTTTTATAATAACTTTCTTGGGGATCAGATATTTCCAATACTATGTCAAAAGACGTGTGACAAGGCTAAAAATAAACTAGCTTTCGGATTCAAATATCCTGGGCACGATGGCGACGCGGACTAAATGTCTTTTACGGATTATGACATTAAAGCCGATCAACATAAAATGCTAAATATCGTCCGATACCCATCAGTCCGATAATATCTAAATTTCAAACTATCTTATTTCTTTTTTTGTACATTTTTAACTGGAATCCTTTTAGCCATTGCTCACAATCCTGAACACCCTTTAATTGAAGGATATTTAACGTGTTTTTGACGATTCAAAAGGGAAATTCAAGTCAAAATGGGTCAATTTGACCCGTAACATGACGGAAGGATATTTAATGTGGTTTTGGTGGCAAATAATCCAAAAGGGAAATGATTCAGGGGTATTTCCAGTGACTAAGCATTCAAGTTAAAAGTCCATCTCTTGTGTCTCTGGAGTGCGTAATGAAGGGATTAGCGCACAACTCTCGTTTAGCGGCCTTTATGTGGCGCACAATGGCTTTTTTTGAAAGAAAGTTTTGTCAAGGCTTCATTAGCGACGGCCTCCAACTGGGCCCTGAATGCGACGCACATTTGGAGCAATTACTTGGGCAGAAAACAAATGTCAGTCATTCTTAAAGGGGAAGGATCCCAATTAATACACCTCTTAATCCCTCCCTCTGTTTGTCTTCCTTTTCGAGATCCATTATGCTCTTTTTTTTTTTTTTGGTTTGCGGTGGAAGACGGGACACTGTTGTCACATTTTCTCGCTTGTGGGAGAGGTGGGAGGGGTGGGGGATTCGGAGGTCTTAACGTGGAGCAACAAGTGCCACTGGAGACCGGATAGTGTCAGAAGACAACTTAGATGTTGAAGGCAACGTGGAGCCTGTGACTGGAAGCAAATGTAGGTAAGATCGCTTTGTTTCTTGGAGTTCAATGGTTCGTTCTCCTCGGAAGACAGACATGTCCGACTGTCGGGCTTCAGCCGGACAAATCGCAAAGTGATCTGAGCGTCAGCACATCGGTTCGTCCAGTTCCCGCCACAAGAATCCCCCCCCCCCCCCAAAAGAAAGCTCGGATGCATTTGTCAATGGATACCCTGGCAATGGTGGAAGAGGGTTGCCTAGACAACTATGACATGGCAAAAGGCGCCGCCGGGTCCAGCTCCGGGGGCAGGGTGCACAGCATCGATGTCATCCTGGGTTTCGCCAAGGAGCAGGACCCTCTGCTTCGCCACCACGCAGTCCACGGCCACGATGACGAAAACCACGACCATAAGCAGAAAGCCATGCGGGAAAACTTGCAGCACGCCGCCAAACACGATCCGTACGGGCATCTTTCGGAATTGGGCGACAATTCCCAACATCCGTCCTATCACGGTCAGTGGTAAAAAAAAGGAATGTCATGTGAAACCCTGCACTTCCATTCCAAAGAGGAGTTAACTCTTTTGACCAAAGGTTCTGTGGGGCAGAAATGATGATCTTTCGTGTAAAACTATTTGAAAAAAAAATATATATAAAACTGTATATTTTTTAAAAGTCTAAAATTTAAAACATTTAATGGAATTATTTTAAGACATGTATGACCAGACTATTTTAAAACATATATTTTGTATGCGAACTTGTGAATGCTTTGATTGTGCCAAAAGGTTAGAAAATATTTTTGTAATTATACATTTTTTTAATAAATATATAAAATATCTTTTAAAATATTTGTGACTTTAGAATGATTAACAAATGATTATTTATAGACACATCATAGAGAAGGCAAACTTGTGAACACTGACTTTGGTGCCAAATGTTCTTTGAAGGCAGAATTTGAGGACTGCAGTACATTAGTAAAAATGACAAAAATTGATTTGAAAATATTTTTTAAATTATAATACATAGAATAAATATAAATTGTATTTCCATAATTTATATATATCATTTATATTTATTCATATATATTTATTTGTATTTATTTTCTTTTTATATATACATTACTTATAATGAGTAAAACTATTATTATGTGTAGGATCAGCAGTTAAAACTTGTGAACCATTTGAATCTGGTAGCAAAAGGTGCAAAAATATATTTTTTATTATAAAATTGATAATTAAAAAATTAAATTCAAAATATACATATAAAAGATCTTTGTAAATTAGTGACTTTTTTAAGCTATCATTTGTAGATCATCATAGTAGATATGAGAGAAAGAGAGAGAGAGAGAGAGAGAAATTTTGCAACTTGATTTTAGGGCCTTTTTGACTTTGACTATACATTTGCATACACATCATTTTTGTTTGCTTGTTGGCTGGGAGAAGTCACAACGGGAAGCGTATCGTCCTTTTCGTCTTAACAAAATAGGGTTCCTTGCCCTGTATAATCAAACAAAAGCATTCTAAATAGTTGAAGATTGAAAATACATTAAAATAATAATATTTAAAGACATTTGGGACTTTATAAATCTACCTGAATTCATGAATTTTTGAACCCCTTACCAAAAGTTGTTTGATGTAGAATTAGAGTACAGTACTGTATTAAACAGCTGGAAATGCAAGGCGGTAGACGTCCCATTGGGACACGCATGGTGACCAGATGTGGCATTTATGAAGTGGCATGTGGCTCATTACCCAAATTGATTGACTCCCTGCCCTAAATGACATACAATAGTGTGCTTGTAATCATGATGCTTGTATCGTGTGACAGCGGCTGCCGTCTTAGTCAGAAGACCTTGTATATATATATATATATATATATATAGTATACTGCACTCAGTGGGTTTGCTCTGTGAAATTGCTACAGAAACAAGCGTTTAATACATTTACAAGTTGCATTTAGCCTCCTGGGCATTATGGGATATGATTCAGTGTAATCTGTATGACATGCTCGTGAAAAAAAAGCTTCATCCAAGCATCATACTGTTTGGGCCGTCCCGAGCTCCTGTGACAGTACGACATCACCAAAAGCCAGAATGTCTTGTCTTTAAACGTCTTTAGTTTTTAGTAGACACAATGTGGACTGCATGGAAGGATTAGAGTGGGACTTAATTGATAGGTAGCATCTGTTCCTTTGGGATTACTTTAAGGAAGGAATTCAGTGAAAGATGTCATGTCACTTTGGGCTCGCCAAGACCCCTTGCGGGGAGGTCCTGCCGCCAAGGACATCAGTCAGATTTCACTACTCTTATCTGCAGTAATGCTTCACAGGAGGCATTCAGTAAAATAATCCCAAGTATCTTCTTCGTCCTTTTAGCGTCGGACATGTTCTCCAGCGATAAGTGTGATGCAGAGATGAGCAGCATGCAAAAGGACCTGGCTGAGGACTCCCCCAAGGCCATTGCGGAGGAAGAGCATGGCAAGAAGAAGCACCGCAGGAACCGCACCACCTTCACCACCTATCAGCTACACGAGCTGGAACGTGCCTTCGAGAAGTCCCATTACCCGGATGTCTACAGCCGTGAGGAGCTGGCCATGAAGGTCAATCTGCCCGAGGTTCGGGTGCAGGTAAACCCGGATTTTAAGTATACAACATCTCTCAGAAAACAATTTCACCTTCCCTGAAACCAGGTTCTTAAACCTGAAACCCTCTGGTGTAAAGCCAAATGCTACGAAATTGAGCTACTGTTCCGCAGAGGAGTTAGGAGTTTTGTGCTTTAAGTTAAGGACACTTCGGCAGTGACTGGAAAGTGAACTTGGCTCTCTAGCAAGGTTCCATATTTTAGTCCACAGCAGGTGTTAAACCTGCAACCATCTAGTCCAAAGCCAAGTCCTTACAAATCAGCTTATTGCACTCCCAAAGCAGTGGGGTTTGGTGACCTACTCAAGGGCACTTTGACAGTGCTCGGAAAGTGAACTAGCCTCTATGGTAACCAGTCCCAGACCTCATATTGTCATCCATAGCAGGTCTTAAACATGTAACAATCTGGTCTATAGTCAGAGCTACTGTAGTCCAGAGCAGATGAGGGTTCAGTGCCTCTAGGTGAACCTTGATAGTACCTCAATACTTAACTCTCGCAAACGACCAGTTCCTATGTCCACATTACAGGTCATAATAGATCTTAAACCAGCAACCTTCTGACTCAACACCAAGATGAACCTATTGGGTCAAAGCAGGTAGCGGTTCACTGCCTTGCTCAAGGGCATTTTGACAGTACCTTAGCTTCTATCTAGTGACCAGTTGCACATTCCAAGTCCAAACAGATTAAACCCATAAACCACTGGTCCAAAACCAAGTCCTTATAGAACTGCCCTCTCTCTGGCAATCAGTTCTAAGTTTAATCCATAGCAGGTGGTCTGAAGTGAGAGGTATTGTAGTAGTAGTAGTAGTTGAGGGTTCAGTCCCTTGCTTAGGGCGAACTTTGGCAGTACCTCAGCATCTCTCTTGTAATCAGTTCCAAGTTCCACATTTTAGGCCACAACAGATCTTAAGACCTGTAAACCTCTGATTAAAAGGTAAGTCCTAAACCTACCACGCACCAAAACAGGAAGGGTTCAGCCTTTGCTGGCTGGCACTTTGGGAGTCGCATGTCCCATTGTTTCATCCATAGCGGGTCTTAAACCTCTTTACAGATCATCTTACTGCACCCCAAAACTGGTTCAGTGCCTTGTTCAGGGGTAAGCATCTCTCTGTGGTGACCAGTCGCAAGTCAAATCTTTTAAATTGCAGTGGACTGTGACTTGCCCTGCGATTGGCTGGCGACCAGTTCAGGGTGTACCCCGCCTCCCGCCTGAAGATAGTTGGGATAGGCTCCAGCAGCCCACGACCCCAGGGAAGATAAGCGGTAATGAAAATGGATGGATGCACTGTGACTCTCTGGTCCAAAGTCTTTGGAAATTTAGTGCCTTGCAGAGTGGATCTGTGGATCCAAGTTCTTAGAGACTGAGATACTAAACCCCTGAGCGGTTTGGGGTTCAGTGTCTTGCTCAAACGCATGTCAACAGTGCCTGGAAAGTTAGCAGTTTGTCGGAAACAAGTCCCCACTTCAATATTTTAGTCCATAAACCTGCAACCCTTTTGCTCTAAAGAGACTACTGCAACCCAAAACAGCAGCTGGTTCAGTGTTTCAAGGAGACTTCAACAGATTTGGGAACGTGAACTGGCCTCGCGCTGGCAGCCAGTAACAAGTTCTGTAATTTAGAGTGCATCGTGTCCAAATCCTGAAAACCTCTGGTCTAAAACCAAATCCGTAGAGCCTGGCCTACTGTGTGCCAGCGTAGTTGGGAGTTTTGTAAGTTATTCAAGAGCACATAGACAGTACTTGGAAAGGTAGCTGTTCTTCAGTTGAAAACCCATCCCAAGTTCCACAACATTGCCTGTGGTAGGTTTTAATAAACTGCAACCCTCTGGTCAGCGGCCAAGACTAAGCAACTATTCGTCTAAGAAGTTGGGGGTTTAGTGCCTGCCTCAAAGCCACTTCAAAAGTTCTTGGAATTAGCCGTCTTCTTGCTGGAAATCCAAGCTCCAGGTCATGAATCTACGATCTTCAAGTCTAGACTTAACGTAGAAAATTTTGGATGGCATCAAGAATTAGATTTTTTTTTCCGATTCTCCCCGTCAACAAAAAAGCGTATTTCTATTTTTAGGTTGTTGCTTCGGCACACTGTGGCCAGCACCTGCTGACTGCCATCCTTTGTCCACTCCGCCGCAAGCAAAAACATAAATGACAGTTTGGCTAAGTGGTCTTGATGAGCGTCGCTGTATGATGAACGAGTGGCGGGAGGAAAAAAAATAGTCAACAGTGTAATTTTATGTGAACTTCTGCTTAGGATAGGTTAAGGGAAATCCCCCCCGCCAAAAAGAAAACAGGGGCACATCTGCGATTGAGTGTCGGTGAAAAGCCAAGTGCTTAGACTCTAGGGACATCCATAGCCACACACTTAGGAGACTGAGCTATTGCACCCCTAACAGTTGGGTTAAGTGCCTTGCTTAAAGGGATGTGGACTTGGAAACCAGTGCCAAGTTTCAGATTTTAGTGCATAGTGAGTCTTAGTCCTGTCGCTCTGGTATAAAGCCAAGCCCATAGACTCCAAGGACTTGGCTGTAGACCTTATTTCCAAAGCCACACATATTAGAGACTGAGCTACTGCACCCCTAATAGTTTGGGTTTAGTGCCTATAAGGGACAAGGACTCGAAAACTAGTCCCAAGTTTAATATTTTAGTGCATAGTGAGACTTAGCCCGTAGCGGGTCCTTGGACTCCTTAGACTGTAAGGACTTTGCTTTAGATCTCCTGTCCAAAGCCACATAGTTAGAGACTGACCTAGTGCACACCTAAAAGTTTGGGTTCAGTGCTTTGCTCGAGGGGATGTGGACATGGAAATCAGTCCCATATTCCATATTTTAGAGCATAACGAGTCTTAGTCCATAGCAGTTTCTGAGACTCTATAGACTGTAAGGGTTTGGCTTTAGATCTCCTGTCCAAAGCCATGTAGTTATGGACTAAGCTACTACACCCAGTTTGACGGGAGTTCCTTGCTTGAAGGGCCATGAACCCAGAAACGAGTTTGAAGTTTCATATTTTAGTCCAGCGACACTCTGATCTAAATCCTTAGAGACTAAGCTAATGCGCTCCTAACAGTTTATGTTCAGTGCCTTGCTCAAAGACATGGACTTGGAAACCAGTCTCATGTTCTATATTTCCAATAATGTAAAACCTGTAATCCTCTGGTCTAATACCAAGTCCTTAGAAATGCAGCCGCAGAAGGGATAAAACTGACATTCTAGTCTACCACTGGTCCGGATGAGTGAATTCTGTCTATGTCCAGGTGTGGTTCCAGAACCGGCGGGCCAAGTGGCGACGTCAGGAGAAGATGGACTCCACCACCATGAAGCTTCACGACTCCCCCATGCTTTCCTTCAACCGACCACCGATGGCACCCAGCGTGGGGCCGGTGACCAACCCAATGCCTCTGGATCCCTGGCTAACCTCGCCTATCTCCAGCACTACATCCATGCACGCCATCCCGGGCTTCATGGGCTCGCCGCAGGGCCTGCAGCCGGCCTACCCGGGCCACGGCTTCCTCGGCGGACCACCCAGCCTGGTGCAGGGCATGCAGCCCATGGGAGGGCCGCCGCCCTACCAGTGCCCACCTAGCTTCAGTGACAAATACCCCATGGAGGATGACAGGAGCTCCAGTATCGCAGCACTCAGGATGAAGGCGAAAGAGCACATTCAGTCGATGGATAAAACTTGGCAACACATGTGATTCCCCCCTTTTTTTTGTTTTTTTCGGGCTGCTCCAGTGAATGTTTACAAACTGTGGAGACTACACACAAGGACTTTGAATGTATTCCTACCCAGGAACCAGGAATTTCTCGGCGACCATTGTGTGTTTAATCTGTGAGAGCTATTGTCTAAATTTATTGCCGGGATAATACATCAGGGCCAAAAGAAGGCTCTAGTATTTTTAAGAGGTCCAGGAACCTTTGGGGTTGGGTCTACGGCTTCGAACATATCTGATTGGAGCCTTTTTGTTTCATCAACTACAAGTACCAGGTGGAAATGTGACTAATGTAAATAACTTTTTTTTAAGCATTTTGATTTAACATTTGAGATGACACATTTTTGTCATCTGCATTGAATACACAGATTAGATAGACATTTAAATAAACTATATGTTAAAAGAGCAAGACAAACGTTGTTCTCATTAGTTGTACATCATGACTTTTTAATCAGTCAAACTGAATACATCCAGTGAATGTGACTTATGTGTATTTAGGTTTAACAATGTTCTGTTTGAATAAAAATGAATGTCTTGACTGTCACTTTAAATGCACCCACCTTCATTGTTTTGCTTGGTGACAGCGGTAGCACCACACGAACATTTTGAAAATTTAACCCTTCAACCCAGTTTCACTTAGCAACATAAAATTTGGTAGGCATGTCTATCATGACTAGACCCACCAAAAAAATCCCCCAAAGTCACAGGTGGTTTTCCACTTGGGTTTGAAACAACCATCTTTGGCTCATGTTGCCCTTTCAAAGGCAAACTACTCCAACATATTTTGTTTGATTGCTACCAAATTTGACACATGTTGTCTTGACAGAAGGGCAAGGCTAAATTGCCAAGGAATTTGAGTTTACATCATTGTGTATGGGCGGGGCATGGCAATGAAATTTGATAACTCGAAAACTGTCTTCAAAAACCTTGAAAGGTTAGACCCAAAAGCCAATTTTACTTCCATCCATCCATCCATTCCGGGCGTGCTGGAGCCTATCCCAGCTATCATCGGGCAGGAGGCGGGGTACACTCTGTACTGGTTGCCAACCAATCGCAGGGCACATACAAACAAACAAACAAACAAACAAACAAACCATTCACACTCACATTCACACCTACGGGCAATTTAGAGTTTTCAATTAACGTGCATGTTTTTGGGATGTGGGAGGAAACTGGAGTGCCCAGAGAAAACCCACGCAGGCACGGGGAGAACATCCAAACTCCACAGAGGCGGGGCCGGGGATTCAACCCCGCTCCTCAGAACTGTGAGGCTGACGCTCTAACCAGTCGGCCACCGTGCCGTCCCAATTTTACTTAACAACATAAAATTTGGGAACATTGTCAATGATGAGTAGACTGAGAAAAAAAATCTCAGCCAAGCCCAAAAAGACTGCCATTTTGGTTTGAAATGGCCATTTCCAGTGGCAGTGATATACGCAACACAGCGGCAATGCCCCCCCCCCCCCCCCCCCCCCACCCGACCTCCCGAAACAAAATGGCGAAACCCATGCCGAAAAAGACACTGGAGCCCATCCCAGTTGATGTCCAGTAAAAAGAAGACAGGCTACACCCTGGACTGGTCGCCAGTCAATCAAAGGACGCACACACAGGTGCATCTCAATAAATTAGAATATGGTCGAAAAATTCATTCGTTATTTCTCATATTTTTTATGATACTACAACCCTTCCACATGCATTCTCAATTGAATTGAATTGCAACTTTTGTACTTTCCTTACTTTTTCGGTGGCAGGCCAGCACAACATGAGATAGCAAGAGGAGGCCTGGTGCAAAGTTAAAGAGTGTAATCTGACCACTCAGAGGCTAATTTAAACAGACAAGCCTGCCTCTTAACACCTAATTACTGCTTTTAAAGCGATTAAGTCCAGATCCTCAGTCATAGACGGAATGCCCTCAGATGCCCCTGAAAAAAAGCCCTTTCATGACCTGATTATCAACGAACAAGACCCTTTAGAATCTAAAGTTTAGATTATTCTGAAATCTGATTATCTTTCAATGATGACAGAATCAAACACAATAAGGTTTCAATCCTTTTGAGTTTTACGTCTTCATTACGCTAGTGCCAAAAAAAGACAAAACATTGAAGTTACAGTAGTGCCACTGTAAGACTTGTTTTTCTTGACTCGGCTGCTCTTAATGAGAGGCAGTGTACAATGGGCTGGATGGCGGCCCACAGTGGATATTTGCCAGGCCGTTAGGCAGATGAGGCTCCACTCCATCAGGCCTGAGAGGGGGTGTCACAGGACCCCCCCATGCGGCTCGCTAATTGCCCCGTGATAAACTTTAGCCATCAGCATGTTATTGTCTGTTTTATAAGTTAGAGCTGTCTTGGACCCTTTGTTGGCGCACTGACACTAAATAAAAAAGTAATCAACAGATAATGAAGTGACGTTACCTGCACCATCCGGATAATGGCTGAATTGTTAGAGGGTGGAGCTTATGTGACTACGTCATTTTGAGAAGTACACTGAGCTGAAGAGGGACGGTGGGGTAAATTTTTTTTAGTATTGATGGCAACAAATTGAATAACTCACATCATGTTAGCCATACATTTATGTACTTACGCTCATTAAAAAAATAAAAATAAAAAACTTTAAAATCAGAGACCTAAAGAAAAATGTGTCTGAAAATTTGGTGGAGATTTTTTTCAAAGGGCCTAGAAAAATGTTTCTGGATAAAAAAAATACTCAACAAATTTGGAGATACTTTTTTTTGGAACAATAACATATATCTATCTCCAATTTTTTAAAATTTATTTTATTATTATATATTTTTGAATACAAATAGGCATACTTTTTGTCAACAAATTTCAAGATACAGTACATGCATATCGTTTGTAAATGTCTGTTTTATTTGTCTAAATTATTCATAAAAGATATTTTTGAATGTGGTGGGACGACTGGTTAGAGCGTCTGCCTCACAGTTCTGAGGACCGGGATTCAATTCCCGGCTCCGCCTATGTGGAGTTTGCATGTTCTCCCCATGCCCCCGTGGGTTTTCTCCAGGCACTCCGGTTTCCTTCCACATCAAAAAAACGTGCATGGTAGGTTAATTGAAGACTAAATTGTCTGTAGGTATGAATGTGAGTGCGATTGGTTGTTTGTATATATGTGCCCTGCGATTGGCTGGCAACCAGTTCAGGGTGTACCCGCCTCCTGCCCGATGATAGCTGGGATAGGCTCCAGCACTCCCGTGACCCTTGAGGATAAAGCGGTACAGAAAATCGATGGATGGATTTTTTTCATGTTTTCGGAAATCAGGAAAAAAATACAACAAATTCACCAAATAAGAAGAGTCCAGTTGGCTCTATTCAATCTTTGTGGATTACTATGAGCTGGGTTACTGACAATCTACAGACATAAAGAAAAAAAAAATGTTAGCAAGCAAATTGGTATTTTTTATTTTTTTTATATTGGGACAGTTAAAAGTGAATTAGGCAATTATGCTACTAGGCTAATGATGTACATGTACCTCCAAATCACAACACAAAAGTAAACTTAAGTTTCTCAAAACCATTTTTGTCTGAAACACTAAATTATCACCAAATTTGGCGATACATTTTTTGGCTTTTTTTTGGGGGGGGGGGGGCGACATTTTTCAGGATTTCTTTTTTCTTATTAGAAACCCAAAGATAAAACTTATCAGAAAACTAATATACATACATATATATATGGATTTGAAAAAAACATAACTAACATGTAGTGTAGCTCCTTAAAAAAATCTGAACAAAAATGTCTTGCTTTTGGATTAAAAAAAAACAAAAACTTTTTCGACAACAAAATGCATGTACCGCTTGTCAGGTGAAACATTTTTTTTTCAAAATAAAATGAATAAATCATATCCAAATGTTAACATACTTTTTAAGACTTTTGGGGCAGGCAGGAAGTTTCCTATTTGAGCATCAACAATGCAGCCACAGGATTCCACTATTAGAAGGAAAGAATGAGGATTAGAAAGGGAGTCGAGATTGGTCTAAAATTAGTGAAAGCGCCATGAACGCACCTTAATTTAGCAACGGGGGCCACTTCGGTGGGCATTAATGACGCGCACGGTGATGTTATTTGCTTGGCCGAGCGTGAGCCGGGGCTCCAGTTAACAGGCCCACGAGCAGACGGGGTCCGCGGTGGAAATAATAAGGGAAAGGAGCGGAATTAATGAGGTTTGATGCAGAGCACTACTCAAAGGGGACACCGGTTGACATAATTGGGAATCACTCGGGAGGGCAGGGAGCGTTTGATGGCTGGCGCCACTAGCATTTCTGTTGTCCACTTGAAAGGCCAAGAAAGAAATTAACAGAAGACAAAAACGGTGGTTGATACTTTACAGGGAATCACAACAAGTGACAAAACACCTACAGGTATGCAAAAAACAAAACAAAAAAAACCTTCTGGCTGAAAGGACTATATTATGGCACAATAACCAAAATAAAAACAGCTCTCAGTACCATCCCATACTACAACTAGCAACCAAATGGGGGGCAGTCACTATATGCACGTATCCCCAAATTTTGTGAGCAATTTTGTTTCATTTTTATCTGAAACAAAATGATAGTTTTTAAAAAGTGGTTGTTGCTATTGTTTTTAAATAATAATAATAAAAAAAATAGTGGTGATATATGCTTTTGTTGACTCAAAATTTGGTGATTTTTTGCAATCAATAAATCCAAAAATTGGGGGGTTATAAATACACAATTTGGATATATATAAATATTTGGGGGGGACAGTCATGGTATACATGTATTCCCAAATTTTGTATACAGATTTATAAAATTCAAAACACAAAAAATAACATTTAAATGTGTTGCTGTTGTTATTTTAAATTAAACTTTTCAAATTGTGGAGATACATGTTTTTCGTGACTTGAAATGTTGTGATTTTGTAATCATTAAACCCAAAACAGATAATTATTATTATTTTTTAAATATACAAATACACTGTTTGGAGATACATAATTTTTGGGGTGGGGGTACAGTCACGATATGCATGTATTCCCAAATTGTGTATTTTTTTTTTTAAATACAAAACACAAAAAGTTTTTTTTTTTTTAATAGAACTTTTCAAATTGTGGCAATACATGCTTTTGATGACACTCAATTTTGCAATTTTCCAACTCATTTCTATCCGAAATGCAGTCCTGTTTGTACGTATATAATTCACAAATCAGGAGATTTTTCGACAGTGATTATATGTAATTAAAAATTATTTTTGGAGTATGTATTATTTTATTTTTAATATATAGTACTCTCAAAAAGTTCAGGATATTGGACTTTCGGGTGAAATTTAAGGATGACCCTAAGATGTTGTTTAATTGTTTATTAAAACCGAAAAAGGAGATTTCATTTCGGGACTATTTTGAGATGTCAAGTGCTGTGACAAACACATCCAAAAAGAAGCGTGAGCTGTGTTCTTGCAACCCAAAACACGTCGGCTGAACATGAATTATATTTCATAAAAGAAATTGACAACAAAGTGTGAGACAATGAACGCTGATGTCTATGTACTCATTTGATGTCACAGAGGAGGGCGACACCCCGCATGATCCAGTGGTCGGGTGGGTGAGTGGTGCCGAGCACCACGGCAGTGATGTAATTGAGGTCAGTGCGCTTGGGTTTCTTATAAATGGGGCACACATAGTACTTGGGGTCAGGGGGGGCGGTGGAGTTGATGGCGAACATGTGGATGACGGGCAAGGGCGTAAAGAGCACTTTGGGCGCCGACTCGCAGAGGACCGAGTGCTTCTTGTCCCAGTCGGCGCCCTCCAGGAACAGGCCGTGAACGTACACCCCTTCCTGTTGAGCAAAGGCCATGGCGTTGAGTGTGGGCAGGAAAAAAGTATAAAATAATAATAATTAAAAAAAATTTTTTTTTTTTTTAAAACTGAAAACAGCACCACAGCGTGGTCATTTCATGGACTACACGAGCAAATGTGTTGGTTGCAAAATTCCGGGAATGGAAACTTTCCATGGGAATTAATCGAAATTTATGGGAATTCAGTCTATAATATTGTACTTTACAGACTATAATATTGAACTTCATACAAATATACAGTCATGACATAATTAGAATGTAAAGAATTATGTTTCTGCCACATTTTTTTGCTTCAATTCAACTGTACTGCTCTTTCTGGTGTGTGCACCTTGGAAACCTGAGGGCAGTATAATACAGACATACGGATATAAAGGGAACCGCGATTGCCTGAAGTCAGCCGGGATAGGCTGCAGCTTCTGCAACCCTCAACAGGTTAAGCAGTTTAGCAAATGGATAGATGGATGGATGGGTGGAGATACTGTACATGGAGACGGTTAAAACTCCTCAGTAAGCCGTAGACAAATGTGTCATTCTTCGCAGGGGATAAAGAATATCAGCCTGAGTATTGTCATATTATCTGTCTACATGTGTTGTTCCACTGTTTGTGTTTTTGCTATTCGTTAGCCTATCCATGGCGTTTTGCATTGTTTGTTAGCATTAAGGTAAGCAGACAAATTTAAAGCAAAGCTATGCAGTTGTTTTAAATACAGAACGTGTAATTCTCTTTGTTTTACTTTAGTTTTACAGTAAACTTCAGTGAGATGTGGCAATAATTAGCTTGGAACCTCTTTTTGGAAGAATTGTTTTATCTGTTATACTGTTGCTCATTGTGAAGTGAGATGACTTCACTGCCACCATCTACCGCTTGTATCTCAAATCTTCGCTCACAAGACAAAGCAAAACATCGGCTGAACGATGGCTCGTATCTAAAAAAATACTTGTAAATTGGGTCATTCATATCTGAAGGCACCACTGTCACAGTTAAGCTGGAGCTGTGTAGGCACACAAACGATCGTTGAAGGGGATTTGGCTGCATGGGGTCCGCGGACCTATTTAATTGGCCAGCGGTTTTCACCAGCTCATTCTGTATTTAATCAGATTACCCGCAAACGTTTAATGCTCCAGTCAGGCACGGATTGCTGCATCCTCTTCCGCATATCGAAATGTCTCCATGCCAGACTATTTGCGCCGCATTTAAAGGGAACGAGATGGGCCGCTCCGATTGGACGGGGTTGAAGTCCCACTTTTAAATGCGCTGATGTACGCCGGTCCACGAAATTGCCAACACCGGGTCTAACCCGCCTCCTTGCAGAGTTACGCCAGGTACAGCGCTAGAGTTATGCCACTCACAAAAAATAGAGCCCAAAATATTTACATTTATGTTGCTAGTGTATTTATCTGTGCCCCCCCCAAAATTATTATTATTTTTTAAATAAATAAATAAATCATACTTCCTCCGTCAAAAACGTTTGTGCGTATAAATGTTTCTTAGTACATATGCTTAGTCTCATCTTTTAAACACTTTTTTTGGCCTGTGTGCTGCTGTAATACCTGAATGTCCCCTCTCTGCATTTTCTTGTCTTAATGCTTGAATATGATACTTTTCCATTAAATTAGTCTCAATTCCGATGAGAAGTTTCCAATTTGGATTTTTTGGAAACTTTCCTGAAATTTAGTGGACATTTTGCACCCCTTTCAAATCCCAGTTGATCATCATGTGGTTGTGTCGGTGTGCCTTACGTCAGGATCGGCCTTGATCTCCTCCTTGGTCTTCTTCAGGACTTTGTTATTCAGGGTGACCGAGTCCAGAGCCCAGCCTTTGTTTGCCCTGGTTACCTCTTGCCTCATGGCAGTGAGGAAACCTGCACCGCACAGTGACATCGGCGAACATGAATTTGTATCCATTTGTCAGAAAGTCAATCTTGTGAAGCATCAGCGACATGGAAGAAGAAAAAACTTAGCGCTCCGTCATTCTGTATCTTTTGCGTCATTAAATTCAATTAATTAGTATAAGGCTACCATGCTATTGCAGACTTTATATAGCTAATGACTCTCTGTACATTTGTGTATACAGTGAACCCCTGCATATTCACGGTTCAGAATTCGCACTTTATTTGCGTTTGTTTTTTGGAACCCGTTCTCCAGTATTTGCTGACGAACTCATCTTTTTGCTGTTTTTGTGTTCAGGACAAAGCAATGAAAGTATTATTTTGGCGGCATGTTGTGTTGTTGTTAGGTTAAATTAATTAACTGGTTTTTTTTTTTGTCTACATTTGAGATGTCCTGTTTTGTTGACGGTCCTTCAGTGCACCTTGTGTGATGGAAAAGTCAAAATGAAAATTAGTTTTCCCCTCTCCTGATGGAGCTACTAATTGCCTGTGTAGTGTACGTTGCCGTTACAATATGCCAATTACCTAACATTTATTAATGTTTGTTAATGCCAAAAGGTGTGTTTAATGACTTATTCAGTTTGTGTAAAATGCTACTGCGCTAACCTCATGTGTAATGTGCTAGCGCGTTATTTAGGCTACTATGCTAGCTATTGATGAGCGTCATGTGAAGGTGGTTTGTTGTGTTCAATAATTCAAACATAAAATACAGTCATCTATGTAACATTCGTTCATGATTGTGTACATCATGAGTGTCAAACTCCTTTTTGTCACAGGCCACGTTCTCTTGGAGGGCCGCTATGGCTGTGAAACCATATGAATGTATGATCACCTCATCTTATTACATATAAACAAAATGATGGATAACTATTTTTGAAATCAGAAGCCAGTAAAAACTGTTTGTTCGACTATCAGTATTAATTTAAGTAATTTATTTATTTTAAAAAGATGATCGGTAACAAACAAAATGCTTGCAATATGTCAATATTTTTAAAAGTGAGAACAATTTGCAATTTTGGTATTTAAGCAGGAAACACAAAGTAGATGCACATGATTTTGTTTCGCGAGCCACATAAAATGACACCTGTGGTGTACATGCTAGATGCATAGTGTTGATGTGCTTGCTGATTATTCTGTCTGTATTTTTACTGAATCTCCAAAGTTTGTCTCTTTATTTTAATTTACCCAAAAAACAAGAAAAATATTATTTGAAAGTCAAAGACAAATGTACACATTTGCCCTGAAATGTAAAAATAATTTCACGATTCAGCCTATTTAATAAATCCTGATGTGTAATCTACACCAGTAGTTCAAATACTCGCCCTGTGGGTTGAAGAAACCGGTCATCCAAAAGGTTTTTGGCCGCCGTGAAAACACCCAGCTGTAAAACTGTCTGTTCCTGTCCAGGAGCTCAGTGAACCAGAACCCAATTGTGGTAGACTCCCACGAGAGCTTCCGCCACAGGTTGGGCACACGGGCGTCAAAGATGTTGTCCAAGGCGTCACGCAGGGTCTGTGAGGAAAAAGTAGAAAAGACAGTGGCGGATATGTTGAATGTACTATTCGAAGAAACAGTGCGCTGTTGCTTAATCTGCATTTATTAAAGACTTTAATTGGACAGTTTATGGAAAAGGTCTTTCAATGACAACTTGCCATTGACCAAAAGCACAGAATCTAAGATGACGATTACTGTAACCTTCCAGAAGACCAGGGTTCGGCAAAGTGTGGACTGTGAACCAGCAGCACCTACCGAGGCACATAAACAGCCTCTCATTGTGGTCCCTCCACACTATGTTGTGTTTGTCCATGTTTATGTTCGGCAGCGCTACGCCACATATTAGTTTTGCCCAGTCTGCCTTATTTCTTCAAACTGCCCTTTCATTTGCCATGAATTGCAAAGGACACCACCATCTGCAGTACAGATAAGCTAGCAATGCAAATGGAACACGTTGTGGCCCAACCTCGCTCATGATGATAGTGCCCTCGATGGCCAGCTTGAGATCCAGCAGAGTGCTGCGCACCACAGAGATGATCCTCTGCATGCGGTCCACCTCCTGGCGCAAGAAGATGTTCATGGGGTTAAGAGGCCCCATCTTCTTCAGATTGGCTCTGACCTGACGCCGGCAAAGACGCATAGTTGAACGACGACATCCGCTCCAGTGCTAATGTTTCCCAGGAAACCGATCCCCACCTCGTGAGGTATGTAGTCACGCGGCAGCTTCTCCAGCATGTCCTCGGCCATGGCGTACACGATGCTCTCTCGGGTGGCCCCCGACCCACCGCCGCTCTCCTTGGGCTGGATGTTGGTGATGGTGTCGAGCACTTCAGCCGAGGTATTTCTCTGGTAGCTGACGGAAAAAAACCCACAACAGATCAGTGTTTTATTTTGAATTGTATTGTATTGTTTATTTAAACTTGTATTTACTTTTAACAATAATTGTATTTATTTATTTAAATTGTATTTATTTTTATGTTAGATTCAAAATGTTATTGTTATTACTGTATTATATTGTCGCTGCTGCGCCCGCGACCTCACCCCAGATAAGCAGAAGAAGATGGATGGATGGATGATGGATGCGTGCTTTGTATTGTATTTTATTTCATTTGAGAAAAAGTTAACTCACACGATGTCAGCGTTGGGGTGCAGCCCGAGTGCTTGCGTGGAGTCCACAGCAGGCAAGCCCTGAATGTAGTCCACGTACTCCTCGATGGTTTTACATATGGGGATTTGGTACTCGGTGTAGAAGCAGAAGGATGGGTCCAACATTTTTTTACTGAACCATACCTGTAATAGGCAAGCAACATTGGAAGAATAAATACCAAAAACAAGGAACTTGGTCAAATTTGTAATACATAAATACACAAAAATGCAATTAAAAATAAAATAGGAAGAAATATGCAAAAGATGAAAAATTCTAATCAAGGCAACTTGAAAAACAATAAATTGGAAGAAATACAAATAAAAAATAGGAACATTCTGATGAATAAAGAAATACAAAGAATTAAATACAATAACAAAATGGTAGAGTAATTATAATCTCACAACTCTAATAAATACCATTGAAAAAAAAAAAAAATATATGAATATAAATTAAATAAAAATGTACAGTTCAATCGATAGTTTTCAAATAATCAAAATAGTATTTCGGAATAGTACCAGGAGTATCGATTCGATTGTGATTCGGTAGTCATAGTTCGTTACTGTCAATACCAATAGCGAATGGGGTTTTAGGAGTCGAGTCCTTGCATTCCATTTTGCCTCAGTGACGTTCAACTAATGGACTCATCGATTACTATGCCAACCCCTCGTAGGTACAGACATGGGCAAAGGTAAAAGGGGTCCTTACCCGAGCAAAACATTTGAGCAGCCGCTTGTCATAGTCATCAGTGACCCTGCCTCCGTACTGCACTTCAGCTAGCATGTAGCGCAGAGTCACCCAGGAGACATCCTTAGTGAGGGCAGATGTTGGGGCAAAAAAAGAAGGTACCGATAAGTGTGGCATATTCCCATGTGTGTGTGTGTGTTTGTGTGTTCACCTTTCTGGGCCCGCAGTCATCCAAGTGTCTTTCCACAAACTCCACGCTGGCTGTGAAGTCCGCAGAGTTGAACTCATACGGAATGTTCCATCCCAGCGGGCCAAATTTACGCCGTTCCTGTGACCATGAACTCAACATGTCAACAATTTTTCAACCGTAGTAAAAAAAAGCAAGTCTATTCAATCAGATTAATCAGATCTCAAGAGTCAAAATTTGAACTCAGCACTTTAAAAAAAAAAAAAAAAAAAAAAAAAAAAAAAAAAAACAAATAACATTGCTGATAGACTGGATTGGATAGTTTATGCACGAACAATAGTTGAGGTTTCTATTTTGTGCACTGTACCGTACTTCTTGTACAAATGTCTATGTATTTCCTCTATCCACTATTGCTGCTGAAACAATGCAAATTTCCCCACTGTGGGACTAATAAAGGTTATCTTATTTTATATTATAAATATTTATTTGATCAATATACTGCACTTTTAAGTTTATAGGGCCCTGTTCTCAGGTGACGTATGCGGCGACGTACAAATTCATTTCCGGCGTCCTATGTCAATGTGTATTATTTTCTCTCCAGACAATTAATTTGGCTGCTATTTTGTTGTTCAAAGTTGGTTACACTCCGCTATAACGCGGTTACAGCCAGACCTGTGTGACAAGTGTATTGTATCACCCAATCACTTATATTGGTGTTTTGTGACTATGTCACGATAGCTTTGCAATTACCATGGCTTCTCTGCCTTTCTCCTCTTAAATACTCTTTGTCCTCCCTTCGTGATAACAATACTGTGTAGTTTATTTGCTGCCATGGAGGTTATGATTAGTGACGATGCTGCGTTGACACCGGACGCAAAGCGAAGTTGCGCCTCCGCTCTGCATCGTGTTTAGGTGTGTCATCTAGCCAGCAGTAGTTTGTAGGTAGCTGGGGCGGCACAAAATAGCATCCACCACTCATTTCCCGATAGTACCCGAACAGCGGAAAGCAGGGAGGTTGGACGACTGTTCAATGCGGACACACCATGTTTTTGAATTTATTTTTTTAACAACATAGTGTTTATCCATCCATTTTCTTTACCTCTTATCCTCACTAGGGTCGTGGTCTGCTGGAGCCTATCCCAGCTATCTTCGGGTGGAAGGCGGGGTACACCCTGAACGGGTGGCCAGCCAATCGCAGGGCAACATAGTGTTTATTTAATCAAATGCTTTTATGAAATGTGTACTGGTAGTACTTGGGGAGACAACTATCTTTAGGTAGTACTTTTTGTAAAAAGTTTTAGAACCACTGCTTTAGAAGTTCTAAAATCCATTGCTTGGTTAAATAAAGTTTCCTTCCCTCTTTGCACATAACCGAGTGTGGTACCTGTACGGCAGAGTGCAAAAAGGCCACGCCGTACAGCAGCGGCTTCCATGTCGGCAGGTTGCTGACTTCCAGCTGGTTTTGCGAGATGCTCACGAAGGTTCGCTTCAAGCTGGCGCGAAGTCCCTGCGGCGGGTCGTTGGTAAACTTGATAGCGGTCTAGAATGACACAGATTCCCAAGTAAGGGTAGTGTTGTGATGTTTCTTAATTAATGCAAGACCAAGAGTTATCTTTCTAGTCAAACCTTTGCAAACAAGAAATTCTACATGACAAAACCAAGGAATGCTATTTTTTTGTTTATATTATTATTATTATTTTAATTCTAGATGGAAAGAAACAGATTTTCAATTGGGTCAATTTGTACAGAGCATTAAATTACACCAAGAGACTGCAATTGTAATGGAACGATAAGAAGTTACCCTCAAGCTCCATATTTTTGACAAAAGGTTAATACTTTTACAGTATGCAGTATATACTGTATATACATTTAAATTTAGAGTGCACATCATTTGGAGAGGAGCAACCAAATAATATTCATTGTGTTTTAGATCACAAAATTTGGAAAGACCCAACTGACAAACACCAATATTTTCACATTCAGATTATTATTTTTTTTTAACATTTGGAGAGAATCAGTGATCATTGAAGTGAATGAGTGAATCATTTTGTTTGAGTTTGTTCCTAACTAGCGAAAAAAAAAAAAGAAGCCCCAGAATAACAACTGAAATGTCTCACTGTATCTAATAAATTTTGGAAAGGAAGAACCTAAAAACAACAAATTATTTTGGATGTGTCAGATAAAATGAAAAAAACAGAACTACGGTATGTGTTATGCAAAAAATTAATAATAAAACAATTTTGTAGTGAAACAACCCCAAAAAACAAACCAATAATGATTTCATGTTATTTATCTCAAACCTAAATACAAAATTATGCAGTTTGAAATCAAGGAGGGGAAAGGGAGGTATTTCAAATAAAATGGGCACCTGTAGGAGTGTGATAGAGAAGAGGTCGTGTGGTTCGGTGGTGACCCACACCCTGAAGGTTTTATGGACGGTCTCTGTGACTGTGACGGTCTCCAACAATTCGTCCATGAACTCCAGGCCCAAGTGACAGTTCTGCAGGAGCACCCAACCTCCCTGCGAGCATCAATGTAGGGTTAGATGAGCCGTTAAATACATCAGGCCATAAGAGCACACTGAAAAAGGAAAAATGGCTGCCATTCATTTAAAGTGCATTTCTGGTTTAATTAGCCCTTCTACGGCTTTTTGCTTTGTGTGTTAGCACTAAGCTAGTGGGCGGTTGTCAAAGTTGTGTGGTTTGCTTAAACACACGTAATTGTCTTTGTTCTATCGTTAATAAACTTGAACTGGGAGCGGCAATATACAGCTTGAAGAAAGCACTTGAAATGAGGAAGGAAGGATTAAGAAAAGGACAATAAGGTAGGTCAGGAATGGAAAAAGAACATTACAATGGAATCAGCGATGGAATGCAGAGGAAAACAGGGAGGAAACACGCCTGTTTCAAAATTCTGGGATTGAATCCTGACTCGAGAAGGAAGAAAGAATGTGATGAGGAAGAAATAAAGAAAAAGGACAAGAAAGTAGGTCAGACGGCTAGAAAGGAATCAATGAATGGAAAAAGGAAGAAAGGACATTAGAAGTGAAAAATAAGTAGTTTTCATAATAGATTATTTTTTTACTTTGTGTAATTTTTTTTTTTACTGAGGCAAAAGTAGTAGTACTTTCTATTGGGATCAAATAAAACACGATTTGAACTAAATAATCATAGCTATCAATTGAAACAAAGTAATAAATTCAGCTGAAACAAATGATTTTGTTGAAGTTGGTCCAAAGTATCATTATTTTCAGCAAAGCAAAGCAGCGCAGAATACATACCTCCACCATTGAGGTGCTGACAAGCTTCCTTGCGTGCACCTCTTGCCCTTGCCCCATGGAGATCGACTTACATCCTGGGAGACACGACAAGACAGTGACACGGGGAAGAACGGTGCAAAGAAAGAGAAAAATTGGTGGGGGTTCAGCCGACTCACCAATATTGAGCTTCTTGGCGAGGGCTTCTATTTGGTTGGTGGGATCCGAGCCCATGGAGAGGAAGCAGATGAGCGGCGTGCGGATGTCGCTCTCCTCCCACGTGCCCAGCAGGTTCAGTAGGACGGGCTCGGCGAACTTGGGGCCCAAGGAGTCTCCCACGTACTTCCTGGCCTGAGCCAAGGTGCGGTCCGGACACCAGGACCTGCCGAGGGAAAAGAACATTTACATAACATACATCCCGACCCCGCCTGTGTGGAGTTTGCATTTGTTCTCCCCGTTTTCTCCGGGCACTCCGGTTTCCTCCCACATCCCAAACACATGCGTGGTATGTTGATTGAAGACTCTAAATTGCCCGTAGGTGTGAATGTGAGTGCGAATGGTTGTTTGTATCTATGTGCCCTGCGATTGGCTGGCGACCGGTTCAGGGTGAATCCAGCTATCTCGCCCGAAGACAGCAGCCAGTGACCCTAGTAATATTCTCATTTTTGCGTTTGACTGTTTGTCTTGTTCAATAAACGGCTGAAAGCTCATTGGTGACTGGGTCTCACCTTTCCCACATGCGAGGGCATTAGTAATTGCTGTACTTTTTTTTTTCACTTCACTAGAGCGGCAGCGAATCTTACCTTTAAGTTTGTTGGACCCTAAAATTTTGACTCACAGTACAAAGCATAAAATAGACCAAGCGATAGCTTCACTTTTCCTCAATAAATAAAATCACCATTTGTTTTATTTTTTAAAATCTTTGCCTGATATTTACATTTGTTTGATGATCTTAATTTAAGTGGGGAAACTGCCAAAAAATAAGAATTTGAGAAGGGGGCAAGCACATCCCTCATGACTACCTCACGCGCTGGAAACCTGTCATCTTGAATGGCCAGTGTGAAAAGGGTTAAAAATTACCATTTCACTCCACAGGGGAAAAAAAAACATTTTATTGTGGTACCTGATTAGCATGAGTTTACTGAAGACCTCCAGATTGTTGTAACCATCTGGGATGACACCTTCCTCCGGGGCATCGCCATTGGCCCACACTTTCCAATGCTTTCCACCCTTACCCACCTGCAACATGGAACGAGCAACACGGTGTGATGAGACCCTCGCGGAAAATCGAAAGCCGTGAATTCTAAGAAAGCCGACCTGATTGAGGATGTTCGAAAACTGCGGCAGTTTACTGAGTTCCACTAGGTTCAGCCACACAATGTCGAGGACCCAGCTGAAGGGTTTCGGGGGGCACGCCTTCAGGTCAAGTGCAGCGCCACCTGCAGGAAAAGCACTAAGCTAAATGATTGTAAGCTTACTTTTTCATCCTATCTAGAAATGTGGCTTGTGCTCACACCTAAACTTTCAAGAGAAATATAATGTACTGCCATAAAATAAAAAAAAACATTATATACACACTTTTTTTTTTTTATCTCTAAATTTGGAGAGAAGCAACCATAAAATAAAAAAAACATCTCATTGTGTCTCTGGTAAGAAAGAAAAAAAAAAAAAAAGGATGAAAACCACCTGTTTTGTGTTTTGGATCAAATGCAAAAAAAAAAAAAAAAAAAAAAAAAAACAAAAGCAAACTTTCAAGATTAACCAAAAATGACCAAATACATAATCACACTGTGTTTTAGTTTAAATACGTTTAAAACTCACGAAATTGAGGGAAGCAACTATAAAACAACAAAACTGGTATCCTATTGTGCTTCAAGTTTTTAAAAATTTGAAGTGAATTATCCAAAAAACTAATTTATCTTATGTTTTGGATAGAGATTGTAAAAACAACCTAAACTATAATCTCATTGGGTTTCAAAAGTGAAAAAAGAAAATAAAAAAAAGTAATAAAATCTAATTGTGTAATGACATTATTTCTTATAAAAACTGAAAAAAAACATGTTTTGTGTGTTTTGTTTGGAGAGAAACTACTGGAAAAACAACAAAATGACCAATACCTTTGATAAGAGTCTGAAATTGGCTGTGCTGTATCCTGCCATTCTGCAGGTCGATCTTGAGGGCCATGAGCATCGTGAAGATGAACTTGTGATTTTCGTACAGCCCTCTCACCGTGTACCTGAACACTTCGAACGTCAAGTATTCGATGATGTTGGCAATTCGTTTGCTCGTTTTGGCAGACTTCTCTGACCTGCGAAATTCACGTTTATGATAAAAAATAGTAACGGATACAGGGAAAGGGGGGCAACACCCCCTCCCCGCCAGAAAAGGAGCGACTTTACCTGGCCAGTGAAATGTCAAAGATTTTGAGGAACTGACTGAGGGAGGTCTGGTACATGACGTTGACCATGCTCATCTCGGTGATGAGGAAGTAAAGGATGCTACCTCGGCACGCCACTGCACGGTACTCTGACTGCGCCGCCTTGATTTTCTCCTCCGCCTCGGCCGCGACGCTCAGCTTGATGCTCACCTCGGCGGCCGTTTGCTTGGTCGTGCTCAAGATGCCAATCATGGAGTCGTCGTCCACCAAAGAACCTGTGGCCCACATGGACGAAAAACGTCCCGAATGTATTCCAACACTGACAGACAAGAATTCACAGGAGTGGTTTTGGACCTTTAGTGGTGCTAAGTTTGTACAGCAGGTTGTCCTCCAGCTCCTGCATCTTCCTCTTGTTGGACGTTACATCCTCAATGAGTTTCAGTCTCTCGTTCTCTAGTTCCTGTCAAAATTGTCACAAGAGTTGAAGGCATGCTCTTACCAGCTCAATCAGAATAGTTTTCATACTTTACTAGTTTGAAGATAAAGGGATGGAGAAAGAAAGTAGAAAGAAATGACCAAAAGAAAAAAACAAAAACTGTATTTGTTTTTTGGACAAAAATGAGAAAAAATACAAATTAAAAAAAATCACAGAATTTAGATGAGAAACAACTGAAAAACTAATTTCTGAGTAATAATAATACTCTGTGTTTAACAAACAAACATGAAAAACAACAAAACCATGAACTATAACAAAGACACTTTCTTTGTTTTTTGATTTAAAAAAAAACCATTTTCAAAAGTTGGGAGAGGAACAAGAGAAAATCAACAAATATCCATACTGGACTATGGACACAAACCTTTTTTTCAGCAAGGATGACGCGGCCCAGCAGCTGGTCCTCCAGGCCTTTCATGTTGACAGTGAAGTCAATGATGGACGTCTTGGCGCTCACCTCCGGAGTGTACGACGGATTTGGCAGTTTGGTGGTAATGTAGAGCCGGAACTTGTTGGACACATCCACATCTTTGTCTCCCACTTTCACCTCCACAGGGAAAATCCACAAGATTAATTTAGAACGGCCACACTTTCACGATTTTACAACTACCTTGCCAAAAGCGCAAGGTTAGAGTCTGCATTTGTGTATTAGCAAGAAAAAAAAAGAAAATTTGGAGGGAAACAACTGAAAAACAACAAAACCATATTATATTATCTCATTGTGTAAAAAAAATAAAAATAAAACAATTAATCTACCTGGCATGAAATAGAATTACCTTAAAGTTGGAGCCAGACTTGAAGAAGTTTTTCTCCAGGACGTTGTCAAGGGCGGGGTCCAGCTCCTCGCCCACATCTTCGATAAGTAGCGGCCTGCCCAAGGATATGGAGTCCTCTAAATGCGTACGAAAGAACTTGTGGTTGAGGGACGTCAGCTAGAAGCGAGACAACACCCCGGCGTGAGATTTGGGGGTTTCATTTCAGCCGTGGTTAATGAACCATACCTGCAGGTTATTGGCCTTTTCCTTTGCAGCGATCCAAGTCTTTCCCTGAGTCTGGGGATCGACCAGGAGAGGATACCTTGACGCTTTGGTGACGATGATGCCGTTCTGCACCGACAGGTCATCTCCGGGCAGCCCCTGAAGATTCCACTCGCTGATCTAGAACAGACAAACTCAAGTTATTTTCCTCCCACCCATGAATCAAACTGCAGGCTTATTTTTCTTGTTCTTACAGTAGGAGCGTCCACCAGCGTGGCGATCAGGTTGAGGTCTTCGGTGAAGGGGATTTGGTTGGACACCAGCTCGTTCTTCCACATGTCCAGCAACATGTCGCGGAAATTCTGGTTGAAGGGGCCGCAGTATGACAGGAAACCGGTGAGCTGCAGGACATCGCCGACCAGTCTAACCGATGAAAAAAAGAAAATAAAAGTATACTTGAGTCTCTTAAGCATCTCAAATGTAAAGGGAAGCCAAATTGTTTTGCTTTTATAGTATTTGGTATTTAAAAAAATATATAATTGCAACATTTGGAGAGAAGTACTGGGAAAAAACTCGCGCCATTTCGGATAGATTAAAAAGACTAAATTTAGAGAGCAGCAATCAAATTATAAAACGGATTTTTCTTTTTCTTTTTTTCAAATGAAAACAAACTTACAATATTTAGAGAGAAACAACCGAAAAACAACTTAAATATTACTACTTTGTGTTTCAGATAAAAATGAAGAAAATAAAAAACTATTTTAAAAATTGGAGGGAAACAAGCAAAAAAAAAAAACAAATTATCTCAATGTGCTTCGGAAAGAAATTTAAAAAACATGAAAAATTGGCAGAGAAATGTTTTTTTTTTACATCACTAATATTGGAGCAAAACAACCGCAAAAGCAACAAAATTATTTTGTGTGTTAGGAATTTTATTTTTAAAAACATTGCAAAACTTGAGAGCAAACCCAAACAACCCAAAATGTAATCATCTCAATGTATTTGAGATAAAAAAAATAACATTTTATACAATTCGAAAAAAACAACACCAGTGATTTTTTTTTTCTTTGTGATTTTGGAATTATTTTATTTTTTAATTACCCAAAATTAGGAGGGGGAAAAAAAAAACAGTTTTCTGTGTTTTGGATTTTTTTTAATCACACAAATTGTGAGAGGAAAAAACAGCAAAATTGAACTTTAGTTTTAAAATATCTCAAAAACAAAGAAAAAAATCTAAGCATTTGGAGAGAAACAACTGAAAAAAACAACAACATTGGGGGAAACAACTGAACATCATCAAAATAGAGTAGAAGAAAAACACATTTTGGAGAGAAACAACTGAAAAATCAGAAACTGATTTTATTGTGGGGTTGGGATAAAAAACAATTAAAATTCAGAAAAAAAAGACTTTTGTGTTTCAGATATTTAAAAAAATAGAACTTACAAATATTGGGAGGGAAGCAACTGAAAAAACAACAACATTGTTTTTTCTTTGTTCATCCATTTTCTCTACTGCTTATTCTCATTCCGGTCGGAGGTGAGCTGAAGCCTATCCATGCCCACTTCAGGCGAGAGGCGGATTACACCCTGAACTGCTTGCCAGCCAATCGCAGGGCACAGACAAACAACCATTCACACGTACGAACAATTCAGTCTTCAATGAACCTAACGTGCATGTTTTTGGAATGTGGGATGAAGCCGGAGTACCCGGAGAAAAGCAATGCAAGCACAGAGAGAACATGCAAACTCCACAAGGATTCGAACCCCCAACCTCAGAACTGTGAGGTGGATGTGCTAACCACTAAACTAAGGTGCTGTTTTTTTTCTTTGTGTGTGGGACTAAAAGAAAATATATTTTCACTTACCTTTTGATCTGCGATTTAAATTCTTTGCTTTGCTGAGTCCAGCGAACTTTCTCGTTACTCAGTCCGCCGATTAGGTCTGAGGCGGCCTGCATTTTGTTCTTACACATCTCGGAACGATCCAGCAATTCCTAAAGGAATTTTTCTCAAGCGTTAGCAGCATGCACTTTCTCTACCGTTAAACTGTAGTAGCCAACCTGCTTCTCTTTGCTAGCGGCGTCGCTCTTCGCCTGCACCAGGCCGAGCTCGGCTTCCTTGTCGGCCAGCGTGGCCTGAGCTGCCATTTGCTCAGAGCTGGCCTTTTTGTAGCGCACTTGTTGAACTACCAGATTTGCCTGGCCACAAACAACACCATACGGTACGTTCACAAAATGTCATCATGCCATTAAAAAAACGCTAAGTGTTAATATTGTGTAAGATAGCGGTTACTGGTCGGAATAGTTGAGTGTGCCTTGGACCTTTGTTATATTTATTTTACGCTGGATTATTTTTAGTCTTCCTCTTGTTGGGCATTGAATTCTCAATGAGCTACACAGCCTCACGTTCTTTAATTCCTGTCAAAAGTGTCGCAAGAGCTGAATCATATCACAATGTTGCGGCTAAAATAACAATGAATGAAATGAAAATGAATTAAAAACTAAAAAAAATAATAATAATCTTTGTAATTTTGAAAAACGTCAACAAGAAATTTGGAGCTAAACAACTGAAAAAATGTATTTCCTCTGTGTTTTAAATACATAATTTTCACAAAAATTGGAGAGAGCAATACAAAATCACATTTTGGATAGAAATAAACAAAACAATAGAAACAACTGAAAAACAAAAACAAAAAATGTGTTCCAAATAAAACTCTAAAAACTCGAGATTTGGAGAGAAATAATTGAAAAACAACCAAAAATTAATGTTCTTTGTTTCTGATTTAAAAAAAAAAAAAAAACACACACAAAATCAAATTCTGTCATTGAAAAAATATTAGATGACCCTTTTTTCTTCGATTTGTTGCTCATTTGAATGGTACTATCCATCTTGGTACCATCCATCCATCCATTTTCTTCCGTGTATCTGAGGTCAGGGGGCAGTAGATTTAGCAGGGAAGCCCAGAGTTCCCTCTCCCCTGTGACTTCGTCCAGCTCTTCCGGGGGGGACCCCAAGGCGTTCCCAGGCCAGCTAGGAGACAAAGCCTGGGAGACAAAGTCTCTCCAGCGTGTCGTGGGTCGTCCCCGGGGTCTCCTACCGGTGGGACATGCCCGGAACACCTCCCCATGGAGGCGTCCAGGGGGCATCCTAATCAGATGCCCGAGGCACCTTATCTGGCTTCTTTCAATGTGGAGGAGCAGCGGCTCGACTCTGAGCCCCCTCCTGGATGACCGAGCTTCTCACCTTATCTCTAAAGCTCTCTAAAGAGTCCGGACACCCTGCGGAGGAAACTCATTTTGGCCGCTTGTATCCGGGAATCTTGTTCTTTCGGTCACGACCCACAGCTCATGACCATAGGTGAGGGTAGGAACGTAGATCGACCAGTAAATTGAGAGCTTCACCTTTCGGCTCACCACAACGGACTGATAAAAAGTCTGCATCACTGCAGACGATGTACTGATCAGTCTGTCAATCTCCCGTTCCATTCTTCCCTCACTCGTAAACAAGACCCCAAGATACTCGAACTCCTCCACATGGGGCAGGCACATGGGGCAGGAGCTCATCCCCGACCTGGAGAGGGCACGCCACCCTTTTCCAACTGAGGACCATGGTCTCAGATTTGGAGGTGCTGATTTTTATCCCAACCGCTTCACACTTGGCTGCGAAGCGCTCCAGTGAGAGTTGGAGATCACGGCTTGATTAAGCCAGCAGAACCATATGAACTGCAAATATCAGCGATGCAATACTGAGGACACCAAACCAGACCCCTCTATGCCTCGGCTGCACCAAGAAATTCCGTCCATAAATGTTATGAACGTTATCCGACCCATATGACAGGGTTCGGTACCCCATACTCCCGAAGCACCCCCCACAGGACTCCCCGAGGGACACTGTCAAACTCCTTCTCCAAGTCCACAAAACACATGTAGACTGGTTGGGTGAACTCCCATGCATCCTGGTACCACTAAAGGTATATTACCTGAAAAATAAAATAACCATGACAAAAACACAGCTGATTCCATAGTACTTTATGTCCTATTTGACATGTTTAAGCTTATTTGCATTCCCGTTGATCTTGGAAAATAGCTAGATATCAGCTTTTAAATTAAATTATTTTGAGTTATTTTTGTTGTCATAATGATATACGTCCAAACAAATGTACCATTAGTTGGACCATCCAGCCATCCATTTTCTGTACCGCTTTATCCTCACAAGGGTCGCGGGCGTGCTGGAGCCTATCCCAGCTCACTTCAGGTGAGAGGCGGGGTACACCCTGAACTGGTCGCCAGCCAATCGCAGGGCACATATAAACAAACAACCATTCATATAAACAAACAACCATTCGCTCAACACATTCACACCTAAGTCCTTAATCAACCTACCATGCATTTTTTGGGATGTGGGAGCAAACTGGAGTGTCAGGAGAAAACCCACGCAGGTACGGGGAGAACATGCAAACTCCACACAGGCGGGGCCGGATTTGAACCCCGGTCCTCAGAACTGTGAGGCAGATGTGTCGGTCACCGTGCCCCATTAGTTGGACCAGGTCATAAAAATTAACAAGAAACTGAAGAAACAAGAGTGGTGTAATATTTTTTCCCCATGACTGAGCTTTTCTTTCTCTGTGTTTGGGAGGGAATAAAAAACACGAGATATTGAGAAAAACTACAAAAAGAATTTTTTATTTGTGATTCGGATAAAAAATATTTTTCACGAACTTTGGCGAGAAGAAACAAAAAGATTATTTCTAATTGTGTTTATTTCTATCGTGCAAGGGGGCATTTATCATAAGATTATTTCTTGATGTTCTATTTTGATAATATTTCCATGTAGCTCAGTATCTCTCTGCCTGTGACCCAATCAAATTCACTAAAGTTGTGTTAGACCAGCGGTATACCTTGCGCCAGGATTTTGACATGGTCTGAGCAGGTGTAAGTTTCGACCAACTTTCTGCCACCAAATTGTCACTCCGCCGGGCACATCTCCAAGGACACACCTTTGTTGTACCAGACCACCCAGCTTGGTGCAGAACGGTCTGCCGAATTGGCAAACACGAGCTTTGTGTTTGCACGAAAATCAGCATCCGCCGGCAATAGCGCAACGGCTGCAGATGCGCTGTCTACGAAAATACAGCCCTAGGTGTCAAGGGGGCCCAACACGGTCCGAATGGCATAGTCGTACGAGTCAACTCTAAGCGTGCATTATCATTAGTGACGGTTGCAGTTTACCTTGAGTGGCAGCACTTCCTTGTTGATGTCGTAGAAGGTGGCCATAGCCCTGGTCCACGCGAGCAGCCCGGCCACGCTGCCGCATACCTTCTTGGCGTTTTCCATGGTGTAGTCCTCCATATCAAAGTAGGGCTGCAACAGCTCCACCGTCTCCTCGTTGATCTTGTCCTTGTAGAACTGCTGCAGCGACGTCAAGAAGCCCGTGCTGCCCATCAGCTGAAGAAGACGCCAAGAAAGACGAAGGTGAGAAAATTATTGTTAACGTTTTTATGTGAGGGATGTGTTTATTGATGTGATCGTGTTTTTAGATTATTGATATAATATGATATTGTGATCTGACGCACCCTGAGCGCATCCGGCCACGACGGTTTGATACAGGTCCCCAAGTTGGGATCCACGATAACGGTCTCCACCTTTCTTTGGAACAACAACAGGCAGCAGTCCATGATCCTCATGATCAGGTGTGGAGGCTTGGCCAGTTTCCTCACAGTGGCGATATCAGCAGGCTTAATGGTCTGTCGGATATATTTTTAACAACACACCGTCAGGCAATGCACTCAAAAATAAAACAAATATATAAAATTGAAAGTCGGTCTGGGGTCTATGGCCTAAAAAAAAACAACAACAAAAAACATTACATTTCTCCCCCCCCCCCCCCCCCCCCCGAAATCAAATCACCATCAATCATTGGATTATAATCTATTTTCACGCATTCAAACAAAAGAAAAATGTAATAAAAAATAGCATTATTATTCAAAACGTGGATAAAGTAGCCCTTTAAAACACAATACTTAAAGACCCTGTAAAGCAAAATAATTTTGTTGCGGGCCAAATTGTAGTTACAGTTTCCCTCAGAAGGCCGTTAAGACAGGGAAACCATTTAAAATGTTGAATCACCTCATAGTATTCAATATACACACCAAATTGATGGATAACTAGTTTTTGAAATCAGAAGTCAAGGAAAGTTTTTTTAACTATTGATCAAGTTACTGTAAAAATGGATTTGGTAACAAAATAAATGTTTTTGCAATATTCATCAATCCATCCATCGTCTGTACCGCTTTATCCTCACAAGGTTCGCGGGTGTACTGGAGCCTATCCCAGCTATCTTCGGGCGAGAGGCGGGGTGCACCCCGAACTGGTCGCCAGCCAATCGCAGGGTTTTTCCAATATCTCATCATTATTATTTACTATATATGACAATTTGAAATTTTGGCGAACGTGATATTGCAGGGGGAAGGCGGAAGGGATTCACGCGGTAGCATTGTAGCGCCTTGCATGGATGAATGTCAAACAATCTGACAATGACTGAGTCTTAATAAAGCCTTACATGGGGTGTGTGGCTGACTGGCAGAGGTGGGCGTGGCTGACAGTGACTGACAGACTGTGAAACACCAGTCAATGAGTAAATGAATGAATTTGGTTGTAACACCAGTCAATGAGAAAATGAACGAATTTGGTTGTAACAGCCTCTGAACATACTTCGCAGTGGACTGTTTATTGCTGATTGTCTGAAGCAGCACACTCGAAACCAATTCCAAACGACTGACGAAACTGCAATTCTATGAACTATATGTAATATAAACTATCTTTGTCTTCAGTGTGAATAGTGCAGTAAGCCGAGATGCACGTTCAACAATGAAAAGTTGCCTGACCCAAAAACTTCATTAATTGATATCATCCATTAATCGCACGGGCCTACTTGAGAGGATAAAAGAAACTCACATTCAGTGCATTTTCGGCCTCTTGCAACGCAGGCTTGGCCGCCTCAAGTTTTTCCTCGGCAAAGGCCCTCTCCTCCGTGATTTCGTTGACAATCATCTGGGCTTTATCGCTCACAATCTGGACCTCGTTCTTGATTATAGTGGCCGCCTCAGTTCGGATCATCACCTCAGCTAATACCTAAAACGTACAACATCTCGTATCATCGTTGTGGGATGGCAGAACCAGTGTTTCTCTCTCGTGAAGAGTGCTGTTTCTCTCTCTTTTTTTTTTTTACCTTGTCAGCTTTGGCAGAGGCCACAACCAACTCTTTCTCACTGACTTCTAGCTCTTTGGAGAGCTTTGCCACAGACACGCTAGCCTCCATCAGTTTGTTCAACCCTGGTATGAAGATGTATAATAACCTTATTAATAGAGCCTCGGGACATTTACTGCCATTCATTTTATCCAAGTAGCCACATTTGCACCTTAAGTTTTGGGATTTTATGGATCGCTCCACTTTTGATTCCAGAGACAAAAAACATTCCAGAAACAGAAACCTGCCGCACCCAGTCCTGGTTCGTGGTGCTTTTGATTCCAGGCACAAAATGTCCCTGGAACCGAAAGTACCCTTTGTGTCTGAAGCTGCATTCCCAAGTAAAGTTCAGGAACTTATGGATCTCTGTACTTTCAATATGAGTGACTAAAACATTGCTGGAACCAGCAGTACTAAGTGTCTGTATATACCAAGATTCGTACACTTTTACACAACTTCATAGAACATTTCTTTTTTTTGTTACTTTCCGAGGACCTGGAAAATGCATTTTCAATTCCCATAACTTTTGTAGGTTTCTCATGACCATACGAACCCTGATGTACTTTTCCACCTAAAGTTCTGGGAACTTTTGGTTCCAGGGACCAAAAGGCTCCTGTGGACCAAAAGGCTCCTGTAACCGAAAGTAGGCATTGTGTCTGTATATGTATTTCCACCTAACTGTCTGGGAACTTTTGGTGCTTGGTACTTTTGGTTGCAGGTACTAAAATGTTCCTTGAACCAAAATACCCATTGTAACTGAAGCTGCTTTTCCGCCTAAACTCACACTTACACTTCCAGGGACTAAAAGTGTCAAGGAACCAAAAAACATTATTGTGTCTGAAGCTGCATATTCACTGAAAGTTCCAGGAATTTATGGATCGCCTTATGTTTTATTCCAGAGACTAAAATGTTCTTGGAACCTGCAGTACCAAGTGTCTGTAAATACATTTCCACCTAAAGTTCTAGTAATTTTTGGTTCTGGGACTAAAATATTTCTCAAACCAAATGTATCCATTATGTCTGAAGCTGCATTTCCACTTAAACCTCCAGGAACTTTGGGTTTTCAGTACTTGCACTTCCAGGGAAGAAAAAGTTCCTGTAACCAAAAGTATCCATTGAGTTTGGAGCTTCATTTCCACAAAGCTCTGAGAACTTATGAATGTCTGTACTTTTGATTCCATAGACTAACACGTTCTTGGAACCTGAAGCACCAAGTGTCTGTATATACATTTCTACCTAAAGTTCCGGTAACTTTTGGTTCCGGGACTAAAATGTTCCTGGAGCCAAATGTACCCATTGTGTCTGAACTTGCATTTCGAGCTAAACTTCCAAGAATTTTTGGTTCTCTGTACTGTCACTTCCAGGGAATAAAAAATACCTGGAACCGAAAGTATGCAGTGTGTTTGCAGCTGCATTACCACGTTAAGTTCCTAGAACTTATCAATCTCTGTACTTTTTACTAAAACACTCCTGGAACTGGCAGTATCCATTGTCTGTATATACTTTTCTATCTTAAGTTCAGAGAACTTTTGGTTTGTGGTACTTTTGGTTCCAAATCCTAAAATGTTCCTGGAACCAAAAGTACATTGTGTATGTAGCTGCAATTCAACCTAAAATCCACTTTTGGTTCCTGGTACCTTTGGTTCCGAGGACCAAAAATGTATATCTGTCTTTCTAAATGTCCTTACCGACATTCATGCGCTCGGCGAGCGTGTTAATGTGCTCGTGGTTTTGATGGTAGAGTGTCTTGTAGCCACTGATGAAAGAGAGGTACGATTTCGGGGTGACATGAGTTCTCCTCCTGAATCTGTGAAAAACAAAACAATGCACGGTTTCAACCTTCCCACCAGACATCAACACAATAAAAAAAAAAAAAAAAAAAACAGCACGTTGAAATGCATTAAAATGGTTGTTACCGTTCGAAGTAGCTTTCGCACGTCTCAGACACTTTGCGGTGGTACACGCCCATGGTGGTCACCATGGAGGCTTTAACCTCTGGAGAGCAAACCACAGGAAATTCTGACAGGAAGTGTTGAGCCACCGCCACTAGCGCCTCCTCGGGCCACGGGGCGAACCAGTCCATTGTGCAACCAGATATCAAGCCTGGGAACTTCAGAGACCTGGAGCGAAACTTTGGTCCCACCTGTATTTATGATTGATAAACAGATAAAACATCAACTGGGGGGTTTATTGTACATGATTATATAATAGGTAATTCACTACATGTACAGTTTTTTTTGCTACATACAATGTTACTGGCCATTCTTACTGCTGTTCACATTCACTTCTGTATATAGTATATAAACTATTTATTAATGTAGAGCAGGGGTCACCAGCCTTCTTGAAATTGAGAGCTACTTCTTGGGTACTGATTAATGTAAAATGCTACCAGTTTGTTGCACACTTCTGAAGTAAAGTTGTTCAAATTACCTTAAATCATATGTCATTAATAATTAATCACATTCAACAATATGAAGACAGTGTTCATGTTAATGATTTTCACAATAATTATCAACAGTAATTTAATCATTGTTGTGTATCGAGAGTTTAATTTCATTGGTCAGCTATTTTTAGAACAGATGAGCGGGCGATTCAAGCGGTCCTTTGCTATTCACCTACATATGTAGATAGTATTTAGTATTCATGTCATTTGAGCATCTTTATTATTATTTTTTTTTACATTTCAACATACCGGCGAGAAGCACAAGACGACGTGCAGATTCTTTCGCGCCCGCGATATGAAGTAGTCGTAGAGGTTGTCGAAAGTGGGCGGAATACGGGGAAATTCCTTTTTCATCACCGGGATCAGGTTTTGGGTGATCTCTTGGATCTCGTCCTTTGCAAAAAGGTTGGAGACCTGCGCAAACATGAATGATTGGCATTAAAGGCAGTTCAACAAGGACATCCTATAGGATGTATATTTTTCCTGAAATGGATTATCACCTCTCCAGACGAGAGAACATTGTTGAGGTACTCCAGAAAGGCCTCCTGTTTTATTTCATTGTCAGTAAAAAGGAACGTGATGCCGCGGCCTTCAGCCCCGCTTGATTTGTACAACTTTTTCAGATCTTCCATGAAATTAGCTATATTGTAAGACCTGAGGGGAAAGAGACAAAGAGTGTTATATGTCATTCATATCGAAGTAACCGAATACGTATACAGTGGATCCTGACTATTCACACGGGATAGGGACTGGGCCCGACCACGTAAAGTGAAAATCAGCGGCTGATTGACGGCCATTATAATTGCATTGACATTTTTTTTTATTTTTCAAACCCAAACAATTCTTGAATGAGTGGGGATATACCATTAGTAAACATTTTCATGGTTGGTCCCCCCCAACCCCCCAAAAAAGGAAATAAACTAAAAGAAAAAGGGGGGAAAAAACCTGTTGAATCCACAGGTGCTGAACCGCGAGTATGCTGGGGTCCACTGTACTTTCATTCCCCCCATTTTTAATCCATCCATCCATCCATCCATTTTATGAGCCGCTTCTCCTCACTATGGTCGCGGGCGTGCTGGAGCCTATCCAGCTATCATCGGGCAGGAGGCGGGGTACACCCTGAACTGGTTGCCAGCCAATCGCAGGGCACATACAAACAAACAACCATTCGCACTCACATTCACACCTACGGGCAATTTAGAGTCGTCAATTAACCTACCATGCATGTTTTTGGGATGTGGGAGGAAACCGGAGTGCCCGGAGAAAACCCAGGCATGCACGGGAGAACATGCAAACTCCACACAGGTGGGGCCGGGGATTGAACCCCAGTCCTCAGAACTGTGAGGCTGACGCTCTAACCAGTCAGCTACTGTGCCGCCTCCCATTTTTAATAATAAAGCAAAATATTACAAAAGCATTTTATTGTTTCGTATAATGGGGGGGAAAAAAACATGCAATCCATTATAGAATAGTGCTCAAACATACAAAAAGTGAAGGGGGTGAATATTTATACAAATTTAACATTTGTTTTTAACTTTTCATTATTAATAAATTATCACCAAAAAGATTTAAAAATTTCCAGATAGATAACGGTGTCGAATTTTAAGTAGAAAAATATTTGCTCCTTTTTAGAGTACTAGAATAAGGAACTACAACATTTTACAACAGTATTTTAGAGCTAAAAGCTACAAAGCTAAGTACTGTATATTTTCTCTGCTTCTTACTTGGTCAGTGTGATCTGGCTCACTTCGTATCCGGCTATGTATGAGGCCAGACGAGTCAAACTCTGCTTTCCGGATCCTCCCACGCCCACGAGCAGGGCGTTGCCAATGTCTGTGCAAATGATCCGTGAGATCTATTGGAGGAAGAGCAGTCAGCAAATTGCTATATGTTCCTGCAGGAAGTAAGGTAAGTAAGAAAGTCCAAATACTGTACTGTTACTGTACTCAAGAAGATTTTTCAGGTAACTCTACTTGAGTATTTATTTTTCTGATGACTTTTTACCTTTACTTTCTACATTTGACAACAGATACCTATACTTTCAAATCCTTATTTTGACTTGGCTTGTTACTTTTTTCAACCTCTAGTGATGATAACAGGACATAAAAAAAAAGGAAATAGAGTCAAATCCTGTTGAGATTTTGATTGATTATGATCTTGGGGGTGCTCTGCGATTGGCTGGCAACCAGTTCAGGGTGTACCCCGCCTCCTGCCCGAAGATAGCTGGGATAGGCTCCAGCACGCCTGCGACCCTAGTGAGGAGAAGCGGCTCAGAAAATGGATGGATGGATGGATGGATGATCTTGGGGTCATATAAGGCAGAAAAACAACGACAGCAGCCAAATGGAAGAACGTGAACCAGGGAGCACGAGAACCAAGCTATTTCCCATCCATGGCCTTATCTAAAAGAATTGTTTGAATGTTTCAGCACTAAGAATAATTTGTGGTGAATATGTTGTAAAAACAGCTTTTGTTTACTGCTTTTGTTTACTGCAAAAGGCTATGGAAAACACATACAGGTAAGGTACCAGTATATTTTTTCAGTTAGCATTAGCTCATTTTGCATTTTACTTTAGACAATTTCACAAGATTATCAAAGCTATGTGAACATGTTGTTTAGATAACGTGTAGAGTGATTTTTTTTTTTTTTCTTAGAATGAGCACAATGCACCTTAATAAAACGGAAACTATTTTTTGTGCAGAACAAGTTTTCCCCCATTGTGCCAAATTATCAAAACAGGTACTGTATATACAGTAAATGAAAGTACTGAAAGTAAAAATGTATTTGTACTTTTTACTTTTATACTTTAAGTACATTTCAGTCTTTTTTTTTTTTTTTTTACTTCTATTTAAGTAAAGCCATTGAATCACTACTTTGACTTTTACCAGTATTTTTTATTTATTTTATTTTTTTACAAATGTAGTGTGTATGTACTTTTACTTAAGTACAGACTAGCGTTAGGACTTTTGCCACCACTGTGTGTGGACTTCCTCTGACCTTGACGAGGTGAGTCATGGCATCTGTGAAGAACACCAAGTCCATGTGCGAGCCCCTCACTTCGTCGTTGTGCTTCATCTCATAAAACATTAGCTTCTCCTCGAGGAACTTAAATGTGGGGACCTGACGGAACGATTCCTTAAGTTAAGTACAATGGATCGGCAGAAACAAAACGGTCTGAATAGCGAATGGGAGTTTTTCCATACGAGCTCGTAAATTTTGGGTGCGTCGAAGCAAGCGTTTTCATCCTCCTCGCCGGTCGGTTCAGGGGCTTCTCGCAGGAAGTCGACAAAGTACGGTTCCTTGTGGATCAATGTGACGAGGCTGGTGTCGACGTGCTCTTTGACCACGCGGTTTATAGAGTTCTCAAACCAGTCTTTGTCCTCGGGGCAAATGAACCTAGAAAGACAAGCGATGATGTCACCCACTTAAACAATAACAAAAACGTTTTCAATTTGACTTTCTCAAAAAAAAAAGTCCTGATTAATCTTAAAATGTATGTCTATCTTCACATTTGGATTGGAATATGTGAACAATGGCAAACAATGTCTGGTTGGATACATTGAGGTATCATTTCTACTTCTCTTTATTTCTTTATTGTGTAAAATGGCAGTTATCATGAATAACTGGTGAGAGTAATTAATTATGACGGGTACATTGACAAGTACATGTGCATGACTGAGTGAGCCGCGGCCTTTTTTTAAAACTGTATGGATTATTTCTAGTCGTTCTCTTGTACAAAGGCGTAGTTACTAATAACTGGCACGATGAGCCATCGCAGTACATGCTGTGGACTTATTTTTTTACCCTACAAAATACTTCTTGTTCTTCTATTTCTATTGTCGAAGGTGTGGTTGTCGTTGATAATTGGTGAGAGGAGCAATCGGGTTGCCCATGCGCATGTGTGTGAACGATCGATCCTTGCATTCATTTGACTGTGGTTTATTTCTCGTTAAAGTGTTTATTTCTATTGTGCAAAGTGGCGACTATCATGAACAACTGGTGAGAGGAGCAATCGCATTAATGGGAAAGTGTCTCAAACTTGAGCACGCATCAGTGCACTCACGCGAGCCAAAGCGCCAGTTTATCGGTGTACCTGTCAGCGACGACGCGTGTGCATTCGCTCTTGAAGAGGGCTATGAGGGTTTTGAAGTCGTTGCACTGCTCGGCCTCCACCTTCAGCATTCCTTGCCAGATCCTGGACAAGTCTCGTAAGTTGAAGATATAGTGGAACTTGGAAGGCGTGGGCAGCATCTTTATCTATTGTAGATATAGACAGTACATCGGTGGTTCTTCAAATTTTTTACACCAAGTAACACCTCACAAAGCACTTTGCTCTCCAAGTACCACAATAATCCAACATTATGAAACAGCAGTTAGCAGACCCAAAAGTTAATCAAAAACAAGGAAAGGTTTTAATTCATACAAAGTCTCACATTATGCACAGTTTGAACATTAACCTGCTCCTAAATATAGAGAAAACAATTGCACCTAAATAATGCTTCAATTACTGCACATAAAAGTTAAATACAACCTAACTGTACTCAACAAATGTATTGTACTGGTTTACAAAAGGTTAAACCACTGTAAGGTAATGGAGTTCAGTTATTTATTTTGCTTACCACAATAGGGACACCGCATACCACACTTTGAGGATCACTGCAATACATCACTTCATTTCATTTCCATCCCAAATAACAGCATTTCCAAAAGAAACTACCTTGGTCCACTGCCATAAAATCCTCCCAGCTGACACAAGCTTCTTCACCATGGTTGTTATCTCTGGCTTGAACTTCCTGCACTCGTGGAAATAGCCACAGCCGATCACACCTGCGCGTCACATCAAACGTGACAATCGTAAAAGAGAGGTCATATTAAAAGCGTCGTGTTGAAGAACGATAGTTACCGAAGATCTTGTCAATGGAGGTATTGGAAGGCAGGGTGCAGTTGAAGACGGTAAACTGCCTCTTGAGCCTCTGCGGGATGTCGTTTCGCCCGCCGCCAGGGTGAATCATGGCAGCCAGCATTTGCACATCCACGATGGTGATGAAGTCACCCGGTTTGTCCAGATTGTACATGCCGCCCATTTCCATCATTTGCCGGACTATCTCGTTAGTGATCTGCGAGAAATTCATGTGTACAGTTACAGTAAGGCCGGAATTTAGACAATAATTTACATTTGAGCTCAAAATAAGAGTTTTGGGCTAAGAGTTATTAGTAAAAATATACTCACTATTTGCATTATTTTCCATGTCAAAAATCATTCATACATTTAATTTTTATTTATGCCTATCTTTTAACTGGAAATGACACCAGAAAGTGGCCAAGACTCTAAGAAATTGGGTAAAAGACAGTTTAAAAGAAAGGCTAGTTTGAACATTTTTTTTAATCTTTGGACAAAAACATCCATGTCATTATTTGGGCATATGCCTGTGATTTCTGTAAGTCTTCAGCTGACATTATAGGGTTCCTTTTTTACCTCATTGAGTATTCTGTGCTTTGCTCTTGAAGTCATCTTTGCAGAACGGCCTCCTTGGCCTTGTTTAATTTTCTCTATTCATAGACAATTTGTCAAACTGTGGGCTGATGAACATCAAGACTTTTAGAGATACTATTGTAACCTTTTCCAGCGTTATTCAAGTCAACAATTCTTAATCGTAGGTGCTCTGAGAGCTCTTTTGACTGAGGCATGGTAAACATCTGGCAATGCTTCTTGACAGCAGACAATTCTAACTTGGTGTGTGTTTTCTCATGGTTAGAGCAGCTTTAAGCCACACCTCCAATTTATCTTCTTAACTGAAAGTGTTGTCGAGACATGACGCCGTACACACGTCACAAAACCTCGTCTACATAGACACACACCTGATCTCCCCATTCGTTGACAAGAGGCATATTGATGTCATCAACAAAGACCGACATCCTGCGCCCGCCCGGCGGTCCGTAAGTGCTGCCGATTCTCTTCTCTATGTAGCTCTCCACAGTGCGCTGTTCCAACAAACACGTACTTGTTAACCAAACCTCTATCATTTCTCAATATGCAAACAATATTGATTTGCAGAGGTGTACAAATGCATTGCCTCATACCTTGAGAGGTTGGTAAGTTATCAAAATGGGTACCAATTGTAGTATTGTATATAACTGGCAGTAAAAAAAAAAAAAAACATACTTTTGAACTGAAGTACATTTCAAAGTCTGCACCTAAAGCTGTGTTTTACTAGTTTTTGAGAAAAATCCGTGTTTCGTCTAAAGTACAGCGTATGGGTGTTTTTTCCACCTCTGGCTAATGCTGTGGCGAGTGTAATTGTCATACTACCTGAAACATGATGGGCTCTGTGGCGGAGGAGAAGTTGAGTGACTTGAACAGGTCTGTCTCAGGGTCAAATTTCTTGGCATGGCTTTTAATCATCACCGTCTTGGCCGTCCCTTGCTCACCAATAAGCAAGACAGCCTATGAAGTTTTTTAAATGAGTACATATACAGTCCGTATCTTTACATAGTTTCAAACAAACCCCAACCCACCTTGTATTGCAAGGCAATAGTTTCCAGTAAAAAACCCGTCCTGGTGTTATCTACATTGGGCACAAGGATGGCGCCGTAGTCTGGCACGTGATCAGTCGGATACTCGTACTCCCCTACATGCTCGTTCCAGTGGCACCACTGACCTGAAAATGCAATGCAAACAGTTGAAGCATCTATATCTTAATAACTAGCATTAAAAAGAGACACAGTCTATTTTGAGGGGCTGCTTTTCTCATGTAAGTAAGCCACTACTGCACATAAGAAAAAGCAATATAGGCAGCGGATCACTGAGTGCTACATTCGCCTGTCTTTGGTGCAGGCAACGTGGGCTCAGTTCTCACTCAGTGAGGATGTGAAAGTAAAAAGTTGTCCATCTCTAGATCTGCCCTGTGACTAACTGGCAACCAGTCCAGGGTGGAGTCCACCTTTTGCCTGAAGTTAGCTGGGATAGGCTCCAGCTGTCAATGAGCCTGAGCAGGATAAGCGGTATATTGAATGGATGGATGGAAATAGGCAGCTAACCAAAGATTTACATGGTTGTGTAATTTAACACATTTTTACAGTGTAATATTTTTTCATGTTTCCAAATATTGGGAATTTCTTCCCTGATACGCTTGTACTTTTCATTTAATGTTTCACTTGATGGCTGTGATTAGCTTGCAACCAATCCAAAGTGTACCCCACTTATCGCCTGAAATCAGCTGTGATAGGCTCCAGCTCACCCATGGCCCTAATGAGGATAAGCGGTTTAGAAAAATGGATGGATTTCACTTGATGGGTGGATAGGCACTGCAGAATCGAAACTATTTATTCAATTCAACTATACAAGCACTTCAATTATCAATGCTATAATGCCTTTAAAAGCTGTATTTTATGAGCGTACCATCTGTCCCAACCATGTATTCAAACATAGTCTCTCCTTCTTCCGTGTGAGGCAGATCAATGTTGCTGCTGTGATCTCGGAAAAAAGCCTCCATTTTGTCTCGGTCGTCCAACTCCAAAAGGGACCCCAGACTCCACATCAGGCCGAAGACGAAGAGGCGCTCCAAGTGTTTGTCGTTGACCAGACCCCCCATCTGCTTGGTCGGGATGAGGCCCTCCAGCAGATTGCAAGACTGCAGGATGACAAATGAATTAGAATCAAGTGTGTGGCGGTGGTTACTTCAGTTCGTGTACCTGCATGATGTAGTTACACTCCAAAAATGGCATTTTGGGTTTGAGGCTCTGCCTCATGTATGAATAAACGTCCCAAAATATCCTGCCATACAGAGAAATGATCTGCTCAGCTTCGTCAGCATTACGCTTGTTTGTCCATCCCTAAACAAAAGAAAAGAGAATTAAGATTTTCAAAATTGTCACTGACAATGGAGTCTTGTTTGGTGCCTGTGAATATTCTCTTTCATGCAGGTAATTTCATTCTCAGGGCATTGTATCAATTGAAGACGTTATGCCGCTCATCAAAACTGATCTGATGAAGCCTGCTCGGATGAGAAGCGAAATGTCTTCGATGACAACCAGATCGATTCAATGCCCTGAGAAAGTCTTGTTTGGTGTTATTAGCTGGATTAGATCAGCCTTTCCCAAAACATTGTAAGCCATGTCATACACTCTTTGATGGCTATGAGATGGCATTCCTCTTCTCAACCATGTGTCATCACAAGTCACTCCCTCTATTCTTTCTCCTTCTAATTTCCGGAGGTAGTCTCTAAACACTACTCTCCGCCAGAGCATATTCATCTTGGAGGATGGAGTTCTGTGTAAATATGGGATGACCACTGTTACTAGTGGTCACACACTGTTGTGGGACGCCATTTGGGTTTAGATCAGGTTGACATTCTTTCTACAGTCCTTCCAAATTACACCAGCAGTCGCTGATTAAGATGCTGTGGTGGCAAGCATCTTGGTGGGTAGGATTTCACTCCCAGACTGTAGAAATATCGGATGGCGTTTGGGTTGAGGTCAGGTCTACATTCATTTAACTTAACACTAACCACCAGTCTGTGGGGGAAAGCATTGTCATTTTAGAGGGTGGCTTTTGGTCCCAGACTGTGGCGATATGGGATTAACACTGATGGCAATGGTCACACACTGCTCAGAGACAGCATTCGAGTAGAGGTCAGGTCTAAACTCTTTCTACCCAGATTCCGGATGTAGTCTCTGTCTGATAAACACGACTCTGTTGGGTCAGCTTGTCATCACGGAGGATGGAGTTAGGCCCCAGTCTGTAGACATATGGGATTACGACTGGTAACACTGTTGTAACACTGTTGTGGGACAGAATTCGGGTTGTGGTCAGGTCGACACGTTTTTAACATCCAAATTCCGGAGACAGTGTTTGATAAACACCACTGTGGGGGATGAAAGTCTTGGAAATCCATCAGTCCCAGACTGTAGACATATCATATTGCCACAGGTAGCAGTGGTCACACACTGCTTTGGCACTGCTCTTGAGTAAAGATCAGGTCTAAAGGTAGTCTCTGATAAACTCCACTCTGTAGGGTCGAACATTGTCATCTTGGAGAATGGAGTTCGGTCCCAGACTGTGGAGAAATGGGATTACCACTGGTAGAATTAGTCCCACACTGCTGTGGAATGGAATTTGGGTTGAGGTCAGGTTCTGGCATTTGTGGCATACTCGGTTGAACTGCTCATCCCACAAATGCATGTCCCTTACAAATGGGGAAATCAAAAGAAATATAGCATTCAGGCACCCTGCCTCCTGTACCTTGAGAATGGGTTCCCAGCTCAGAGCCGAGGAGCTCATGAAGACCATCCCGACACGGGATACGGTGGCCGGGGAGGCATTCTCAATGTTGTGCACTTCGAACACCAGCTTGCAGGCTGGGGACATGGTGATACGGTCTCCGTTTGCCAGTGTGAGGGTTTTGTTGTCATCCAGCACGGAGTTGAGGTTCTCAATCCAGATGGCGTCCACAGGACCGTCCAGCACGATCCATATGATCTCCCCTGAAAGCAAAATTCACAATGCTTTCAATCCATTAACTCAACACATTCTTCTGGGATCTTTTGGACTGTTTGGTGAACCGATAAACTGTGATGGAAACTTCAGACGATGTGTATGCCTCTTTCAAATTTTAATTATCGTTACTACTATATTTAAAGTCTCTGAGAGTAGTAGTTGTATTTCGGTTTCTACCATCTGGTGCACATCACAACAGCAAATAAATGGAGAAAGCATTTTTTTTGTCAAGTATTTATATTTTTGTAGATATTTTTTGTCATAATTGGAGGATTATTGCTTTGGTTCTCTTTAGATTCTACAAGCATGGTGTACCTAAGGTTTTGCCTTGTGCCACTCCATTTAGCAAATTCCTGACATTCCTCACAACAAAATTGTGACAACACTAACAGCCTTATCATTTTGCTCACTGTCATCGTGATATGAAATGTTCATACTGTCTGTCTCTTTGTGGGATTAATGAAAACATATTTTTGGACATCAATTTGAATATGCACCTCACCTTTCTTGCCCTTAAGCGTCCTCCTCCAGAGAGTAGAGAAGATGCCATCTGTCCAGTCGTTGGTGGCAGCGTCGAGACGCCCGAACATTTGCGGCGCGGTGATAGCCTTAGGGTTCATGCGCATCTCCCTGTGCGGTGTGCCACACTCAGTCAGCGCTCGCATAAGGATGTTGATGACTGCCGTCTTGCCCGCCCCGCTCGGCCCAAGCGTCATTAGGCCGTGGCGCACGAGGGAAGCCTCGTAGAGCTGTTTTCAGGAGTCACAACAACGTATCAACCTCAAAATCGGTTCAGAGCTGAGCAGTATGTTTTGTGATACCTGAACTAGTTTTAGGTTCCAGTTGGGGTGGTTAACCAAAGCGGCCAGGTCAACTTGATTCTTCACTGCAGCCTGAAGTTCATTGTAGGTGCTGTTGTCTAGCTTGATGCCAGGGAACAAGTCATTGATGAGACTGAGAAAGAGAGGCTCGTCCTCATCCACCTGAAACAGTATTAGCATTTTATAGTGTGTGTCTTCAAAAACTATTTAACAATAGACTATTACATACAGGAGTGCACATATTCCCAGGTCACTATACAGGGATTCGCCTATCCATGTTTTATTGCCACAAGATGGCACTAAAGCCCTAACTACTATAACTAGGAAAGCAGTACAGTGGACCCCCACTATTCACGGGGCACAGGCACCAGCCGGACCATGAATAGCAAAAAATCCGGGGATAATTGACGGCTGCATTGAGAGAAAACAACAACAAAACTAAACTACAATAGTAATATAACACCTTGGCCAGGTTTTCCTTTGAGAAAGAAATTATGTGCACCCCTGCTTTGATGTTTTGCGTTCATGTGATACCAGTTTAGACAGATTCATGTCACGCAGCACTCTCATGACAGTGCTGGACTCTGAGTCATCGGGTCGCGCCCTCTTGCAGGCTCCCAGCGTCCTCAGCACGGACAGGATGTTCCTCAGGCCAAAGTCGTAGTGCACCTGAAACACAGCAAGGCAGGGACAGTCTGAATCTGTAATACAGTATCTACATTTTGGTGCATTGGATGAAAAAATGTCAATTTCACTGGTCTACAAAAAAATTTAAAACATAAAAAAATCTGACATTAAGGTGCAGGTGCCGCTTCCCTGATCACCTCATTACGGTAGCTGGGTCTCACCTGTTTTGTGAGTTGCTCTTCACAGAGTTTATAAAGCACAAAGAATTTCTGGGCTAGAAGGACATTCTCGTTAAATCCGCAACTGGCCAGCTTGACCCTCATGATGATCTGACAAAGACCAGAGGCAACAAGACCGTCATGAAAATGAATACGGCGAGTGGGAAGCTATGCTAGTTGAAAAAAATATTTGGTGTACCTGTCGATCAGGCACCATCATGGAGACTGTCCTGAACTGCACTTTCAAGTTCTCAGGGAGTTCCTGACGACCGGCATAACCGGGGTTCTAGGCAGTGAACGATGACATGTTGGCGCACACTTTGATGCTCTTAATCCTCTCATTCCAATGTGTATGTCTTACCATAGTGATGAAAAGTCCAAACTCCGGATTCAGGTCCACAATGTCACCGTCCGTGAAGACAAACGTGCTTTTGTGCGTCTTGCGAGCAACCAGAACAATGTAAATTTGCTGAGCGGCTACAGACAACACCGGCAGGTCAATCCTGTTGAATTCGTCAAAGCAGCCCCACGAGCCTGACTGTGCAAGGCCTGGAAAAAAAAAAGCCAACTTTCTATGTTATTAAGGCCACGGTTTCTTGTGTGTCTACTCACGACAAGACATGTCTAGCAAATTGAATGCTGCTCAGTAGAAGTGGCTTTGGGTGGTGGATTTTCCCTCCCAAAATTGGGCATGCTACAAAACATAAATGTTCACCAAAATGTCCACTTCAAACCAGAATTGTAGACTTCCTCTGTCTTTTCGGGCATTGGTTCTTTTTTGTGGGTCTACCCATGATAGAAATGGCTACTAAATTCTATGTTGCTAGGTGAAACTGGCTTCAGAGACTGAATTTAATCGAGAATTCTTTTCATTTTGCCGGCACGCTCCACCCACATGCAATGGCAACATTTCCAATTGTTTGCAATGTAGCGGTGCCCATCTGTCTGGTGGGAAACAAATCTCTCAGACAAGTTCATTTTTGTAGGACCCCTGGAAATGACCAAAATGACCCTAACATGGCCGCTTCAAACCAAAACGGATGACTTCCCGTGCCTTATAAGGCATCACTTCTTGAGACGTTTTGTTGGTCTCTTCATGACAGACAGATGTTGCTAAATGAAACTGGCTTTGGGGACTACATTTTGAAAACATTTGGCGGGATGCTACCAAATGTACATTTTCACAAGGATGAGCCTATAATAAGCAGTGCAAACCAAAATGGCAGACTTAATGTGTTTTTTCAGGCGTGGGTTAGTGAGACTTTTTTCTGGTCATATTTATGATTGACAAACCTACCAAATTTCTGTTTACTAAATGAAAGTGACTGCAAGGGCTGAATTTTCAAAAGACTCCAGGGATTGGTACCAAATGGTCATTTGAATGGCTGCTTCCTGTGTTTTTACAGCATGGGTTTCTTGAGACTTTTTTGTAGGTCTCCTCATGGCAGACCTACCAAATTTCATGTCACTGAGTGAACATGACTTCCGGGCTGAATTTTTAAAACATTCCAGGAGCAGGAATGTATTAGGAGCTTCGCACCATATGCTTGAGCCCTCATAAAGTAAAATAAAAAGACAATAGCATACCACAATGTCAATGAATACCTTTGTATATCCTGCCAAGTCCCCTGAAGTCCATTTGGTCAGAGCAGTTGAAAACCACCACATATTTTCCCAGGCACCGACCCATGTCTTTCGTGGTCTCTGTCTTTCCCGTGCCAGCTGGCCCAGCAGGGGCTCCTCCCATGCTCATCCCCAGAGCCTGGGACAGCGTAATATAACACCTGTACATGTGCAACAATCACACTTGTAAACAACATGAATTATGTAATGCCAATGCCAATGCCAATAGGCACAAGTTATTGATGACAATGACTACACGTTATCTTGCCTGTCAGTCAGCGGGGTGATGACCAGGCGGTCGGTGCAGCCGAGGAACTCGTTTTGATACACAAAGTCGACATTGGTGATGGACACGATGACCTTGTCGTTGTCATTGAAGTAAAACCTGCTCTGTTTCAGCCACTCAAAGTCACCGGTAGATTTGACAGATTTTGCCACCTGAAGACAAAGCAACATAAATGTGTTACACAAATGCAAAAAAGAAAACAATCTAAGATATGAAACAAAAGCAAGCTTACCAGCTCTTCAAAGATGTCATACTGGTGCACGTGGATGGTGACCAGGGTCTCATACTTGACTCTGTCGAATTTGGTCAAGTCGTAGGTGGTCTGCTTGATGAGCAATCGGAGGATGTTCAGGAATTTCTTTTTGGTGAAGATCATCGCCTCCTTGCTGAATTCGGCATTTTCCAGGGCTTCCTCTGAGTCCCTTGTCCAGAGCATTTGGATTCCCAGGAGACCCACCTTCGACAGGAAATGGAATATGGGTAAGCTACAAAAACACATTCCCCAGCAGCAGCAATGAGTTTTTGTGATGCCCCACCCTCCCAATGGCACTTTCCAGAATAAAGAAAAAATACAAATAAACCAGCCCTCAAAGTCTATTTCACATAGCAACGTGATAGACCCACAAAAGAAGCCATGCCCAAATTGAGACAGGAAGTCTACCATTTTGTTTAGAAGTGGCCGTTTCGGGTCATTTTCGCCATTTCCAGGTGTAATATTTGACTAACAACTCACCATTTAACACAAAACCTACTGGCAGAAATGTATATAAGCAATAACTCCACTCCTGAAGCTTGGATTTCCGTCAAACGACCAACATTTGCGTGAAGATGCGAGGGCGCATTCTTTACCGATCCCAGCGTTAATTGTAATTATTTGTTGGAAGCTCTAGCATTGGCTTGAACTGAAGGTTGGGCCGGAAAGTGCAATGTGTAACTGAATAACAATCATGATTAATTGATAACATGATTTACATTTGTTAGTCTTCCTGTCAATGATGAATACTGTAAATTCAGTTTGTAGGTGTTGAGGAACTAAACTACATAAGCCACTGGTGTTGACTTCCGTTGAAGTACTGGAGTGACACATATTTTCCCAGATAACAGACCTGTGCTTGGAACCTGTCGAGGAAACCTATGAGCTCAAAATCTTCGTCGTTGATCACGTCATCCGCCGCTTTGATAACCGTGTGCAGCGACGACTGCTGCTCCATCAGTAGCTTCCCCAGCCAGAGCTCTACAGGACCCTGAGCCATGATAGGTTTGTCCAGCTGAAACATCACATAGTAAGAATTATTATTATTCTGTAGCGAGCGTAACTAAAACCAATTAGAAAATGCATGAGAGCATTAGTTTGGTGTCTATGGATTCAGTTCACCAATGACCTATGACGAGGTCCATATCAACGATTAGCATACGTACCAGCAGTTTCTCCGATTCTTGAGACAAGACAGCCAAAATGCTGTCGTACTCATTGACGTCAAACTCAACTTCATTTACGTTGTCAAACACACCAAGAAGATGCGCCTGAGGGTGGGGGGGAAACAAAAATGTTTCATTTCATTCATTTTTGAAAATGTTGCCATTTGGCTTTCCCGGTCTATATAACCTATAACAAATGAAACACCATACAGTATACTGTATGTCCATCGGAGTTTTTTTTAGGGAGACAGTTGTGGTTTTATAAATGCGCTCACCTGAATTGTGTGAGAATCGCTCGCTTGCCCGAGGATTTCCAAGAGGGCGGGATCAGACACGAAGAAGAATCGTGGGAACAAGAGACGTTTTTTCTCGAGGTACCTGTGGTGTTAGCGCTTGTTATGCATCACCAGAAAACTGTTTCTTACACAAAATCATGTCATTTTACTGGTGGCGGTAATGCACATTAGCCAAGTGGGTGCCAACTTCCACACACAACATCCATCTTTTAAATACTACCTCCTCTTGGTCCAAATGCAAGCGGACTACTTGAATTGATCCACACCTTTTTTTGGGGGATCTGCGCCAAAATGTTATGGCCTGTACGTCACCCTTATTTAAAGTTTAACTGAAATCACATACAGTGAGTGAACCCACACGGTTTGGCATTCGCAATATCGGCAGTTGGCTGAATTTTGGGGTAACAACTCACCGATTTGCTGTTTACTTTAAGCAAATGTTTACCCTGTGAGGGACTTCTGACAGAAGTCCAGTTGTTTCTGAAGATCTGGTAGAATCTCTCCTAACATTGGATCCCCAACACAGCACTCCACCACATTTGGGACGTTCCGCGCTCGCTGCATGATGTTGATCCACGTTGAGTCAATTTGCTGAAACCTCTCCGCTTCCTATTTCAATACAAAATATAGATTAAGTATCCGTTGATCCACTTTTTGACCTCTGTAGTGTTGTGGGTGAACTTGAGTCGATGCCAGCTGTCAATGGGGTGTAATTAGGAATCCCACCAGTGTTCTAGACAGGACAGACCTGCTCCAATGTTACTGGGCCGCTGCACTGATTGGCTGGTGTATCTCAGTAGAACACACCCTATTGCTCCTAGATGAGAAAAGTACTGTATGTGACTTCAGTGTGGTGGCGTTTATATGAATCCCACTAACCATAACCAACTCTAATCCTAAACTTAACCCTTCCTAAACTGCCTTAACCCCAACTCTAGCCCTAAACCTAACTATAACAAACATCTTTGTTTTCATTTTGTACAAATGTGATGCATGTGCTACATAATGTGATACATAATGTTATTGTTAAAAGAAGCAATTTTACATATTTTACATAAATACTTTTAACTTTTTTCAATCTCATCTCCGAATGACCTGGGCCATCTGTCCATTTTAAAAATCAAATGTAGCACTTGAGCACAAAAGTCTTTAATGAACCTGACATGCCATTTTTGGGGATGTGGGAGGAAGCTGGAGTACCTGGAAAAAACCTATGCAAGCACAGAGAGAAAATGCAAACTCCACAAAGGATGGTGTAAACTGAGATTGAACCCTGGACACTGAGGTAAACATGCTAACCAGTAGGCCACGTGATGCCGCACCTAATATATTGTCATTTTCAGATTAAGAATGACATAGGAAACTTTACCTGAGGCAGGTCTTTGGCAATGTCACCCCCAACGAACACAGCCTCCAAGTAAATCCACAGGTTTTGCACGATGACCCACTGCTCAATGACGTCTGTTGACGTAGATAGCTTGGAGACCCAGTCCTGGATCTCAGCTTTGTAGAACGTGCAGTACCTGCATAAAGGCAGAAAGTGACACACTGAACTTTAATTGGAATTATGGTGCAAAAATACAACTCAAAAGAACAGCCTGGCTGGCTTGATTGCGTGTAAGAAATGCAGTATAAATTGTCATTAATTTGTGTTTATGCTGCAATTTTAACTTGGGAAGGGGTTAATTAAAAATTATAAATGATAAAATATACAATATTCTGCCTTTGCTGGGTTCTGTATTAAAACACACAGGAGGATAAATGTCTGTTCTTCCGTTATAGCTCTGATGCTGCAATTTTGCAGGCTCTCTGCGGGAGAGGATACAAAAAAAGCTGCAGACTTGATTCTCCTCTCACCGGTTGCTGAGCAGCGATCCCAGCACCATCAGACTGTCCTCCAGAGTAGTGAGAATCTCTGTGGTATCGCTGCCTCGCAGCATGAGCTCTCCCCTGTCCTTGAAGTCCATCAGCGTCAGGTTCATGTCATGCCACACCGCTTTCACGCCCGACAACTTGGCCTCGATGTCCCTCTCTTTCACGGCGGATATGCAGATGTCCTGAAAGATGCAGAGAACAGTAGAGCATCTCGAATAAAACGGTAAGCTCCACAGGAGGCGAGGCAACGAGAGAAAACGACTGCCGAGTGCCAACCTCAATGTCATCCTTGTACTTCAACAGTGGCGCCTCCATGATGTTGTCCAACGTGCACGTGGGTGACTCAACCTCGAACGTGTGACCAGTCAGGTTGGAAATCTGATCCCAGTGCCTGCGGATCATCGACTTGTTGGTCATCATTTCTAGCAGAGGACACAGCTCGTTGAAGTCGTCGATGGTCTTCTTTAGGTCCATGAAGGCTTGCCACTCCTTCAGGCCCTTGGGCAGCCGCCGGCACCTGGAAGTAGACATGACACTTGCTGCAGTTACGGTGGTTTTTTTACGCATATTTCCTATTTAGTGGTAGGTAGTAACAAAACATTTTTGTTACTGTACTTCTCTGTCTCTGTCTGCGTGAGGCTGCTGGATGTACGGACAGTGAGGCTGCGGAACGTGCCCGCATGTGTGTGCACGGCAAATGATTGGCACTCTTCAGAATCAGAATCATCTTTATTTGCCAAGTATGTCCAAAAAACACACAAGGAATTTCCATCCATCCATCCATTTTCTGAGCCGCCTCTCCTCACTAGGGTCACGGGCGTGCTGGAGCCTATACCAGCTGTCATCGGGCAGGAGGTGGGGTACACCCTGAACTGGTTGCCAGCCAATCGCAGGGCACATACAAACAACCATTCGCACTCACAGTCACACCTACGGGCAATTTAGAGTTGTCAATTAATGCATGTTTTTGGGATGTGGGAGGAAACCGGAGTGCCCGGAGAAAACCCACGCAGGCACGGGGAGAACATGCAAACTCCACACAGGCGGGGCCGGGGATTGAACGCGGGTCCTCAGAACTGTGAGGCTGACGCTCTAACCAGTCGGCCACCGTGCCGCCCACAAGGAATTTGTCTCCGGTAATTGGAGCCGCTCTAGTACGACAACAGACAGTCAATTGACAGATAATACTTTTGAGACATAAATACATTGACAAAAACAGTCACTGAGCACTGTAGGGGGTCCAGCAGGGGACCTGTGACGCTCTTGAGGTGGTCCAGCCCGAGACGTTCAAAGGACTTCATGACCGCAGATGTCAAGGCGACAGGCCTGTAGTGATTTAGACCCGGGATTGTAGGTTTCTTGGGGACTGGAATGATGGTGGAGCGTTTGAAACAGGATGGTACTTCGCACAGTTCCAGAGATCTGTTGAAGATCTGTGTGAAGACTGGAGCGAGCTGGTCCGCGCAGACTTTGAGGCAGGATGGGGACACATGGTCTGGGCCTGCCGCTTTGTTAATCTTTTGTTGTTTGAAGATGCGTCTCACATCCTGTTCGTGGCTGGTTAACGCAGAAGTCAGAGGTTCGATTGTGGTCGGTGGTGCGGCCGGGTGGGTGTGGGGTGTGGAAGTGTCCTTTTCAAATCTGCAGTAGAAGGTATTCAAGTCGTTGGCTAGTGTGCTATTGTTCTCAGCTTGGGCGGATTGTTGCTTGTCAGCGATTGGAATGCATGCCAGACTGATTTAGAGTCATTAGCACTAAACTGTTTTTCCAACTTTGCTGCATAGTTCCTCTTTGCAATGTTAATTTCTTTAGTCAGCTGGTTTCTAGCTCGAGTGTACAGGGCCCTGTACCCGCTTTGATATGCGTTCTCCTTAGCTTGGCAAAGCTGCTTAAGTTTGGCAGTGAACCACGGCTTGTTGTTGTTGAATGTGCGAAATGACTTTGTTGGTACACACACCTCTTCACAGAAACTGATATAGGATGTGACAGTGTCCGTATACTCATCCAGGCTGCCAGCTGAATTTTCAAAGACACTCCAGTCTGTCCAGCCTAAACAGCTTTTAAGTTCCATCTTTTCTTCAACGTGAAACTGTGGATGTTGTATTTATGCACTCCAGTCTGTGTAGTCCGAAGTCTTTACTGGTCTTTATCAGAAGATGAAGCTCGTCCATTTTGTTGGGTAGGGAGTGTAGATTCGCGAGGTGGATGGACGGAAACGCCAGTCTGTATCCTCTCTTGCAGAGTTTCACCTGGAGGCCGGCTCGCTTCCCTGTGTGCCCTCCATGCGCCAAAGACCACAGTCGCTGCTCCGGTGAGTAACTCAGGGAAAAAACTGAGCGGATTTTCCAAAGTTGGTGAAAGAAAGTCCGGAGTAGCCTCCTTGATGGTTAGCAAGTCTCCCCTTGTGTAAGTGAGTCGTGTAATGTCTCCAAAGACGAACGAAAAACACAGAAACAAAAACAATACCAGAGAGCGCGTAACCGAGGCGACCACCCGGGTAGGCGCCATCTTAGCATCTTCTGTCACGCCTTCTGTCTCTACAGTCTCTGACTGGCTTGTGCGCCTCGCACTGAATCGGTTTTAAATACGTTGCATCACTCACAACGTCCTGAAACAATGGCGGATACAATGATCGCCGCAATTTATGGGCACCCGGCACTCCTGCTGAAAAATGGGTCGGTCTCGAGAATGGTGAGAAAGGAAATTTTAAGTACTACTTGTTTACAACTATCAGTTGTAGAAGCAAATACACCTGTGCACGCTACTGCACTCATACGCCATATTCATATTAAGGTAAATACTAATCCAATCAGTGCAAAGCTCCTTTATATAGTTAATATTAATGAGAAATACTGCTGTCTCATTTGCCAGGCGTAGAATAGAATAGCCTGAAAAACAGTATCCTGGGCGTTTCCAACCCAAATTGTCTCGATAAAAGGACGTTGAAGATTCTTTGAAAAATAAAAAATTAAATTAAAAAACAGGCACAATTAAATATTGCCAATGTGAAGTCATATAGAACTTACAATTAAATAAACACTACAGACTGTTATTATGCTATCAACAAACATACAACACCTTTCTGTCCCATAGTGTGTGTCTGTCAGGCGTCTTCAAAGGGCAAGTAGCTTAACTTTATTTTAGTTGTATTTTACACTTTTTAACTTTTCTTTACATCTGTATTGGAGTTGAAATGTTAAGTAAAACATCACATGTACAATTAATAAAGGTTTTATGTTGGTGACAAAGTAATTCATTTGATATCAAGCATTTTGAAATTGGAAACATTTGTAAGTCAACCAAGTTTTTGTTTGTTTTTTGCATACAATTGCGTTCATTGCAATGTTTATGTTAATACAGTACACTCCACACACACACACACACACACACACAAATAGAGACAGAAGAGTAACCTGTTCTGAAAGTCCATTAGTTCATTATTGATCTTATCGATATCCACTTGTGTCCACAGGAGCTTGGTGTGACCATTGATGGTCTTCATCACAGTGTCGTACAGGCCGTAGAGCTTCTGTAGCAGATCCAGCTCTTTCCTTGGAGGAAAAGCACATTTAAATATACGGAGACCCTTTTTTTTTTTTTTTGCGAGGGTTTCAAGTGTTGATCCTTTGTACTTTTTATTTTGAAGGCATTCATAATCGGAGACCGGCAGGCCGAGGAGCTGTTCACCGGAGTTGTAGGTGGTGAAGTTTCGCCACAGCTCAGAAAACCTGGCCTTGAGCGGGACAAATATAATAAGCACAAAATGAAATGAAATAAAAATAACTGGATCTCTTTGTAATGATAGCACTACAAATTAAAAGTAAATATAATAAAAACAAAAAGATTAATCAAACTAAATGTTTCTATATGGGGATTTAAAGAAAATTATAAATACAATATTTTTGAAAAGAGTAAAATAAAATGTGCGTCATCGTAAAGTAAAACAAATCGCAAATTAATAAAGTAAAATGTGTTGTAAAAATACAGTATATGGAAATGAATACAGAGCAATGAAAATTCAACAAAAAATAGTTACCTACTTAATAATTATAATTCTTTTTTGTATTCAACCTCCCGATGGAAAATGATGTATGTTTTCAATAGAAAAGTTGCAGCATTATTAGAGAATAAAGTTGTACTGTATTTTTGCTGAAAGAAGTATTGATTTTTTTCATTGGAATATTACGAAACGTCAATAACGAAGCCATATTGGTTCTTGGAAAAAAAGTTTTTAGTTTTTTTTTAAGCTGACATTTTGGGAGAAAACGTTTTGTTTTTCTTTCAGATTCTATATTAAGAGAGCAAAGTATTTCCAATGTTATTTTTTACGGAGAAAAAAAAATCCCTCATTTTTTAAGAAATTGTTTTTTTTCCCCCCTTGAAAGAAAGGTAAAATATGATGTGATTATAGTCGTATTTTTAAACAAAATAACAATAATTAACTATCACAAGTACCTGAAATTTCTGGAGCCTTAAACTGGCTTCTTTGGGTTCTATTCCTTCAACCATGGGGCCTGCCTGTAGTGGATTTAGAAATTATTTTAAATATGAAGGTACATCGTCGATCGATAAATAGATAGATTGGCGTTTGCATCTTACAATGTCATAGTCGTCTGTGAAAGTGTCGACATCTTTTTCAAAGACGCTGACGCGCTCCAGCAGGTCCTGCTTGAGGCTGGGCTGCATGCAGAAAAGCTGATCCTGAACGGATATCTATGAGAGAAAAACCAAAATGACTAATGTGAAAATGATCTGAGAAGCTTGCCAGCGAACAACAATTCTATATTATTTACTATTTCACTTACAGACTTTGACAGAAGCCTGGTGAAGAAACGGCCTAGTCCGTACACCTCTCCTGATTCTTTCTCAGGCATTTCAGCTTCGTAAAGGAGCAGCACTTCATAGGCATCCTAGAAATAGGGACAACGTGACTTGTTGGATCTTGTGTAAAAGAGAAACGCAAATGGAAAACGATTCGTACTTGAGTGGAAATCAGCGTTATGTCTGTGTTTATTTCGGAATCCCGCAGGTTGGACAGCGTCTTCATGGCGCAGCGAACATCGTCCAGATTTTCGACGGAATGCGACAGCTGCGTGAAGCTCCTGTGCGTGTGCAGGCTGATGTTGATGATGTTCTTACGGCACTCGATGCGCAGGTATTTGCACAGGAGCTTCTTCCAGGCCTTGGCCTCGATCCTGAGAGACTCCTTTAAGTGATCTGATTAAGGTAAACACATTTAGCATCGATATCAATTATTTTTTTCTACAAGAAAAATATATATATCACATGTATATTCAATATATTTTAAACTTAAAACCCTAACTACCTTAAGTGTGCCTTAAAATCCCTAACATTAGCTTGAGACTCACCCAGTTCTCAAGCCATTATTAGGGTTTCAAAGCAGGATTTCAAGGCACAGTTAAGGTTTCAAGCCTGTATATCGTTTTGGGACTTGGTTCAGGGTTTCAAGCCAAGGTTAGGGTTTCAAATTGAGGCGAGGAAACTAAGGCGAGTGTTTCAAGACACGGTTTCAAGTTTCAATTAGATTTTTAAAACCTGGGTACTGGTTTCAAACTCAGGTTCACGTATGTTTAGGGTTTCAATTCTGGTTTGGGATTGCAAATTAGGGTTTCAATTACAGTCCATTGCACTCAAGATTAGCTGTGGTGGTAATCTTACCCGTTGACAGTTCAATCATCCCAACAACGATGACGTTCTGGATTTCCTCAATTTGGCTCTGAAACACATCGTAGTGCTGCAGTTTACTTTTGATCTCCATCAAGGTCGGCTTGCTGTCCATGAAGGCCTTTAAAAAGAGCGCACAAGTGTCATTCAAACTTACCACAAGAATACACTAACATAAGTCCCAATACCTTGATGACACGCTCCTTATCCTCGCTCCACAGCTCCTTGAACTTCTTGAAGCGCTCCAGAACGCTGGCGGCATTGTCCCTCTGCAACTTCAGGGCCGACTTCAAGATGAAAATGACCGCTTTGATATCCTCGTGCTGAATAACGCGACTGTAGAAGTTTAACTTCTGTCGACCTGTGAGAGGGTTGAGCGTCAGGTCAACCTAATGGCTTGTCTTTTCAGTCCATGGTGACTCACCATCAGTAGCGGGGCGATCATGTCTGTACTCAACCTCCCAGCATTGAATCCCATTGTTCACGTCCAAGATCAATTCAATGATTTCAAGTATGGCTTGATGAATCTTTTCTACAGTGGGGACCATCACCTGCGGACAACCACAAACCACCTAATATGTGCTGTCAACGTCAAAAATATGTTGTGGTAGGGTTTCAAGGCAGGCATTTCAAATTAGGGTTTCAAGTCAAGGTTGGGTTACCAAACAAGGTGTAGGATTTCAAATTGGGTTTTCAAGGCAAACTTTGTATTTCAAATTAGGGTTTCAAGGCAAGTTTAAGGTGTCAGATTGGGGTTCAAAGGTAGCATTAGGGTTTCAAAGAAGGTTTCAAATGAAGGCTTCAAGCCTCGGTTATGGTTTCAAGGAAAGGATTACTACGTTGGCCGAGACAGATCACAACAATTGCAAACGTCACAACACAACGAGATAAACCCACAACGGAAATGCAAACGACACAACACAACAACATTGGAACTCACAAAACAGCGACATTAAGGTACAACGGAAGTGACCGTGGGATTCCCTACGACTGTATTATCTAGTATTTCGCGCAACCTATTGCCGCATTCGGAAAAACGGGTCTAAGCATTTCCTCCCGATGAGGGTGAATGGCGAAGGAGACACGATCAAAGAAACTGTAGGAACTTTTTACACAAGATGTCGCCACAGAGCAACCAAAGATTACAATAGCCGATGTTTAGGCTTCATTTGTGTTGTAGAAATCAATGATACACGTGTATTTAACTTTTGTCCGAAGACACCAGCCATAAAGAAAACAACATTTTTACAAGTTTGGCTTCAAACAATCTTGTTATCAAACCATAGCGTAAAGCTTGTTAGTGTAGCATACACACAGCAACTCCATAAATGTTTCAGTGGACAATTGCTACAGATGGACTCGTATTGTTTCCTGTGATTTACTCACCACATTGGGTGCATCCAGATGCACTTCAGATTTCATCATTGGGACACAGCCAGAGTCAGCCCTCTTCTGGAAAGAGCTACAAGCCCCAATGTTATTGTGAACATCAACGATCCGTCTACGTTGTGACTTTAACAGCAATAGAGACAGAAGACGACTTACTCATTGCCACAAATTCTCTTCTCCAAGATCTTCAGGGATAACTTGGTCCTTTCCACCAATGCATCCAAAATCCTAGCGCCGAAGGAGTCGTATTGCTTTGTGAAGTCCTGAAATGATTTAGTTCAAGCTTTAATAATGCTATCGAAGCCCCCATATATATTTTTTTATTTAACTACAACTCAAAACACTTGGATCTCAACTAATCTTTTCCCATTGAAATGGATGGAAAACATAAAAAATGGTTGTACAAAAAAAAGATTATGTAATATTGTACTTTATCAAAACATACAATGAAGACATAATTAAATAAAATGAAAAAGAATGAATCCGTTTTTGTCACACTGCATCAATTGAATGGCCATTGTGCTGCTCTTTCTGGCGTGCCCGCCTTGGCCAAGTGAGGGAAGTATAACACAGACAGATGGATATACTGTTCCATATACTCATCAGTATAGCACTAATATTACTCTTCTTTGCAGAGGATAAAGAATATATGACTGAGTACTCATCTGTCTACGGGTGTTGCTGCACCGTTTGTGTACAATCTGTTCCCTTAAGGGTTATAGCACAGCAACATAGATGCTATTTAGCGTTAGCATTAAGTCAGTGGAGCCGGCACGGTGGGCGACTGGTTAGCACATCTGCCTCACAGTTCTAGGGACCGGGGTTTAGTATGGAGTTTACATGTTCTCCCGTGCCTGGGTGGGTTTTCTCTGGGAGCTCCGGTTTCCTCCCACATCCCAAAAACATGCATGGTAGATTGACTGAAGACTCTAAATTGCCCATTGGTGTGATTGTGAGTGTGAATGGTTGTTTGTTTCTACGTGCCATGTGATTGGCTGGCGACTGGTTCAGGGTGTACCCCGCCTCCCGCCCGAAGATAGTTGAGATAGGCTCCAGCAGACCGTGAGGATAAGCAGTAAAGAAAATGGATGGATGAATGAAGTCAGCGGAATGAAACGCAAAGCTTTGTGGTTGTATTAAATACAAAGTGTAATTATTGTTTAGTTTGACAGTAAACTTCAACTTGGAGCGGCAATAAACAGCTTGACACCTCATTTTGAATTCAGCCCCTTCAGCCAGTTTCAGTTTGGATCATGAGATGTGGAAGACAGGTCTATCATGAGTAGACCAACATAAAAATGTTTTAAGAATTCATGCTTGGAAGGACACAAGAAGTCTGCCATTTTGGTTTGAAGCAAGCATTTTAGGATCTGCTTGCCTAACTCCAAGTTTCCTTCAAAGACGGAGTTGTCCGGGAGATTTGGTCCAATAAAGCTGCTATTGACTAAAAAGTGTATTATTGTCATGTAAGTGGTGAGCACACAAACCTTTTCAAACCGTGTCGCTTTGTATTTATCTTGGCTCTCTGATGTCGGTGCCTCAGGTGCATCGGAGGTCCTCTGGGTCTCCTGCTTTGCTACAATGTGAAATCAAAACGTTAAATCAAAAATAAACTTGTAGGCCACATTAGGTAAACCTGTTTGTTGTGGCCAAGGAAAGTGTATTCAATCTTACTGCATTATGAGAAGGATTTACTATGCAACCGTTAGGTAGGGAAATATAGACATGAGAGTACCAGAGCCGATTCCGTCCGGGACCGTCTTGGTTTGCTTTGACTTGTAAATGGCGTTAAAAATTTTGCCCAACTCGTTCACCGCTTCCTTCACGTGTAAGCACTTAAACTCTAGTGTCTTGACCCCATTCTTGCACAGACTCTAAAAAATACAAATGTGAATCTTTTATGCAGCGGTATTCACGAAGGAATGAGTTGTGATGGTGGCTTTTACCTCATTGACCTCAATGAGGGGCTGAATTGCAGAGGCCCGATCTTCAGGCAGCTCAATGAGAACATTCTCTGAGAGCTCTTGAACGTAGTGGTCAATGTGAAACTTACAGATGTCTTTCACCTGGAAAAAGTGGAAACAATGACTTGAGGTCACAAAACATAAACCCTAATTTGAAACCCTAACTTCCAACCCTCATTTGAAACCATTACTTCAAATGCCAATCCTGTCTTGAAACTTTAATTTGAAACTCTCAACCTTTCTTGAAACTCTATCCAGTATTGAAACCCTAGTTTCAAACATTGGCTGGAAACACCAAATTGAAAACCTAACCTTGTTTGAAATTCTTACCCAAAAACCCTAATTTAAAATTGAGGTGCAATGGATACCTTACTCAAGATTAGCTTAAGCTCAGACAAGGCATTGTCAATATTTATGAAGTACTTGTCCAGGAGCAGGGATGACCATGTGACCATCACTGAACCGTAGCGAAGCAGGGACTCCATCTTGTAATTAGACACAAACATACAATGTGACTGATGAGCAACTCTCCAAGAACAGCATAATTGTATTTTTTTTTCTTCTAAGGCAATTCTGAAAATCTTTTGTGCTACATGAAAAAAGAGCTTACTTGGTTGGTCTTTGATGTCATCAGGTTGGTAAAGTCCCCTGGTATGCTGTCACAAGTTTCTTTGTAGGCTATCAAAATGGTCTTCATGGGGAAAAGCACACGGACACTGTTCAGTTGTTTTCAATGTACAGCAAGGGCAGCTAACGATGGAGAATAGACTGACGTTAAGGCGATGGTGATAGGTCTTCAACTGGCCCTCTATCTTGAGGAAATGCAATGCCTGCTTGGGAACGTCCAGGCCCATCTTCACCAAATTACTGGCCTCCTGAATGGCTTTGCTTATTTTGGGATCAAAGTTGACCAAGTACTTTCCCGTCACAGTGCAGCGAATCAAGAGTGTTGTATTCAAGGCTGTCGAAATCCAAAACATATATGAAATGCAGAATTTTACCTGGCGTACTCTGCACCACTACATGTTAATCTGTGAGTCTGCTAACCCTAGCCCTGCTGACTCTAACCCCTTTCACATATAGCCTTTCTGTCAAATTGGCGCATCGGAGGCATAATGGTAGAGCTGGCATTTATTCACCCGTGCCTTTCAGGGAGAGGTGTGACATTCGCCTGTCCGTAAGTGCATGTTCACACAGCTGTTGCGGTTTCGCCCATTGAACTAGCTAGATGTGTGGCGGGGACAGTGTCTGGGACAACGAAAACAATTACTTTCAACTAGGGCTGCAATTAATTAGGATTTTAATAATCGAGTCTTCTGTTGATTGGACTTCCTGACAGACCCTCCTCTCCAGAACCCCTGAATAGACCTTACCAAGAGCCCTGAGGAGTGTGATCCCCCTGTAGTTGGAACACACCCTCCTGCCCCCCTCCTTGAAAAGGGGGATCACCACCCCGGTCTGTCAATCCAGAGCCACTGTCCCCGATGTCCATGCGACGTTGCAGAGGCGTGTCTGACAGGACAGCCCTACAACATCAAGAGCCTTTAGGCACTCTGGGCGGATCTCATCCACCCCTGGGGCCCTGCCACCGAGGAACTTTTTAACCACCTCCATGACCTCAACCCCAAACAAAACAAAGTTACAAACTCTAGCTTTAACACAATCGCCAGAGAACAAACCAAAATCCAGCTTTGACACTTCGGCTGTCCACGCTTTGTGGTGGTCCGCCTCGAAGTGTTGCAACAAGGCCGTGGTCTGATTGTACATTTTGACCACAGTGCGTCCCTCGGGGGTGGTCAGGATGTCAGAGTTTTCCTGTAAAGAGAGAGAAAAATTATTAAACTCATCCTAGTGCAGGCAGGATTTCGGAATGGATAGCTCTTGAATTGGAGCTCATTCCAGCTTACACGTATGTACGATATGGGCTCGTGTATTTTCTTATAGAGATGTCGGGCCCAGCGAAGCCTCCCAGAGACAGGCGGCATGTTTCGACCCAAGGGCGGGTCCTCGTTTTGCTTCTCAAAGAGCTGCGACAAAATTAATGAACATATGACATGAGCATGAAATAGATAGCACAATAAGCTCGTACGGTACACTACCTTCGACACAGCCTCTACTTCTGAGACGTAGAGCTGGAGAATAGAACCCAACGCAATGGGCATTTCCGCCTTTAGACAGGGAATGTTTAGTTTCTGAAAACTGCAACAACAAAAAAGAAAAAAAAAAAAGTGAAAAACATTTGTACTTTAAAAATATTATAATTAAAATAAAATGATCTAATGTCTACTTTAGACTCACCGCTGTATCACGCCGAGAGCTTGCTGGGATGAGTCGAACTTGACAAAGCTTGAGTTCATGAAAGCCTTTATTTGCTCCTGTAAACAAAAAAGTAAGGAACAATTTGTCACAAAAGACATAATGGAAATCAAAATGACACCAGCAAACTTTTTATTTGAACCGGTAATTTTTTTCAGGGAATGTTTTACCATTTTTAACTGTCATATAAGTTAAGAATTTTGAGATTCTTGATTTTAAAGTTCCTTTATTAATTAATAAAACGGTTCTTGGTCTTGGCCCGTCTTGGCAGACCTTCTTTTATCATATCAACCTCACGTACCCTGAGGTCCTCCGGTGCTCGCCTTTAGGTTTTAGTACTGAGAGTGACGTCAAAGACCCACGACAAAGGGCTTGTTCGAAGTCTCAGGCCTTTGTCGTTGGAACAGCCTGTCGGAGGATGTCAGGGCCGTAGAGAGCGTTGATATTTAAGGAGGAGGTTCAAGACCCACCTTTTTAGTTTAGCATGCAACTGATTATGACTTGGTTGTTTTATATTGAATTTATGTCTGTATTTTTTTCTTTTATTCTTATTTAAACCATTTAGCATTTTATTTACTTTTAGGTTACCAGAATTTAATTGGACACTTTTTATTTGTCAGTACCTTTTTAATCAAAAAATATTTTCCACTATTTACTTAGTTTGATTTTAATTATAGTATGCTATTAATATTTCAATGTATTTATTTTAGCTCTTCTATGTCTCATGCAGTGGTCTTTGATCATTGTATTTATTTTCATTTGTTCTTTTATTTCTTTTTATGTTCCAGTGTTTCCTCAGGGTGGGGGGCCGCCAACTCGCAGCTTCTGTTGTTGACGGTCCTCCAAGATAGCGCTTCTTCACGGCACCATGTGCTCAGCCATGTCGCAGCAGCTAAGTTACGTATTTATTCATCATCATCTTTTTTTTTTTTTTTTTTTTTTATACACCGGTGACTACTTTTACACACAGGTGTTTGGGCTCAGAGACTGCAGGTGGGTGAGAGGGATGTGTTTGTCTCTCTTATTATTTGTCTTGTGAACTATTTTCTGTTGCTTAAGTGTAAAAGGTGCTATATAAATAAAAGTTTGATTGATTGATTGATTGAAACAAATGTAAAAAGAACTGACGTAAAAACAATAACATCTACCTTTGTGGTTTCTGTAGGTATGTTACTCATATTTTAAAACCATGTGTATATCAAAATAGACAATATAACTGGATGGAAGCTAGAAACACAAATAAAATGAGCCCTAGTTTATAAGAATCAGATAAGAATTAAGGATTTTATGCCACATTTTATGTCACAAATCGGCCCAGATTTACTTGTCCAGAAATCAATGTAAATTAATCTGAAATGTGAGACTGAAACGTTCATTCTTAGGTAGAAAAAAAGGCCGGATGGTCATTAGTTGAGATGAAAATGTGATGTTTAAACAGGCCAATTTCAGATTTTTCAATGGTGGTGTATGCTCAAGCCATTTCATTTTCCGGGCCAAACCGAGAGCAAGTGCATCGTCACAATTACTTCAAATTTCACAGAAAACAAGAATAATAATAGTCCATCATGTCCATATGGTTTTCAATCATGTCCGAATCCTAACGCCTGTTGCTATCTTGTTAGCTAGTATTATACTATTATATTATAATAGCATCACCCCAGAGGCAGAAGGGCATGCTTCCATACACCACACTCGCATACGAGTGAAAAAAGAATGACGCAAAAGCAATAAAATGTGTACTTGGTACTCTGTGACTTGGATATAATATGTACCTCCAGGTTACTTATGTGAGCCATAAATGTGTCAAAGTCGGCTTGAAACGCCACCGTCCTCGATGCAAATATGTCCGCCTGCTTGTTCTTCAGGTCAGTGGAGACTTTGCGGAACTGACCGGCCAGAGTCTCGATGCCCTCAATGTTGGACTTTGCCAGGCACTCGAACGTCTTGAACACTGACATTATTTTGGTGATCTGCAAAAGGTATATGTTAGTTTACCAACTTTACCATTTTAGTGTTTTACCAATTATCTCTCTGTGTAATTTGAACTAGTACCAGACCACAGGGAAAGATGACAAATCCTTTTCAACCACTGTACTCTGTACTTGACTTGTATTTTAGCATACAAACTGTTAGTATGTTAGCATTTTATCAGCTTTCATTCTCAATAGTATCATATATATATATATATATATATATATGCTGTATGTATGTGGATGAATGTTAACATTCAAGAGAAAACGTACATGTTCGAGGCGATTGCAGAAGACCTCAAACTTCCTCAACACATGCATCTCCGAGAACCCAAAGGGCCTCTGTCCAGGCATCTCCTTTGCTTTTTCCTGTGTTTTTTCCAAGCAAGACTCATACTCCTGATACAAACCAAGGCACTCCTGTCAAAAGATCAATTCAGAAAAAAACAAGTCCGATGATTACAGTATATCTGAGTCAACATACTTAATTTGCATGGTTGTTCCCCTTACCTGTATTTTCATCACAACATCTTTACCATCCTGGTCCCATATTGGCGTGCCGTTGTTGGAAATGTAGCACCTGCATGCTATGATCATCTGATTTGTGACCTAATTGCATATCATAACAAATAATTCATTCTTAATTGCAACAGCGCTCGTTATGTAAAGCTGTGTGTGTGTGGCCCAGTCGGATTCATGTACTTTAATGAAGATGGCTGATATCTTTTCACTGGTATGGTAGTAACGGGACACCGTGTGGATCATCTGAACCGCGTTAATGATGTTCTGCACGCTTTTCACGATGGTCGCCTGGCAAGTACACATACAATATTAAATCATCTTACACTGACCTGACCAAAAGCTACCTAATCATGAAAAAAAAAATCAGATTACGTACCGGGTCGCTGGTGTAAAGAGCCTGGCATACTTTCTCCAGCGTGCCCAGGAACTTGATATTGTCCTTGGCCTCGTTGTAGTTGTCTGTCACCCTAGCTTCCAGCAGGGGCCACATCTGACCAAGATGATGAGAATGCATACTTAAAAAAATAATGATATAGTAGTGCCTTTACTTACTGTACAAGTTTAATTTGTTCCTTGACCACACTCGTAACTCAAAACCTTCCTGTTTTAATCATCTTTTCACACTGAAATGAATTCCATTAATCCGTTCCAGCTCGATGTTGTCGGGGTTCTGCCGTGGTATTGTGTCCACCAGGGGGCAGTATAACACTGACATACAGACACTAACAAAGAAGAGATTCACTGACTCAATAAGCTACAGTAATATTAGTAGTTTCTCTCAGAGGTTGTTTGAAATACACAATGTGTAATTCTGTGAGTACTTCTATTGTCTGTCTACATACGTATGTTTCTGCACCATTTGTGTTCAAATATCCATTGCTTTAAATGTTAAAACAGCAGAACATTGATGCTATTCGTTAACCCATCTATAGCATTTTGGTAGACTTAAGCTAGCACTTTCCTTTGCCAAAGGTATATGGTTGTTGTAAATATACAAGGTGAAATTCTCTTTGCTTTGTTTAGTTTGACAGTAAACTTCAACTTCAGGACTCTTTTCTTACGAACTGTTTATTATCTGCCAACCTGGTGCTTATTATGAAGTCACTTGAGTTCGCTGCCACCATATAGCACCCATATCTCAAATTTTCGCTTGCAAGTCAAAGCAAAAAATTGGGCCGAGCGACAGCATGTTCTGTATCTTGAATAACTCCAATAACTTCCAAAGATGTTCCCACAATGTTATGATAAAAATCCACACAAAAATTAAATGAAATAAAATGAAATTCTGCTATCAAATCTGGATATTTCCAAATAAAATGAAATTCTGCTATCAAATCTGGATATTTCCAACCGATGGGGAGGTATTCATCCAAGGATGAGCCCCAAAAATTAAGATTACACACACAAATTTTAAATAATAAAAATACAAATACTGTAATAAAATAAAGATATAAAAATATTTATATCAAATCATTTTAAATTAAAAAAATAAATACAATTACATTTGTATCGAAATGTACCCAACCTTTGTAGGGTCACAAGGGAGAAAGTCAGACCGCAGTTCTTCCAGAGATGATCCAAAGATTGCAATTTAAATTTAAACATTGGAAATTCCACCTTCCACAACATTTCTGACCTTACACTGTACAATAATTATTGTGGGGACCAAGTAAGAGTCTGTACCTGCAGTGCTTTGGAACGATTGAGTCTGAGCACGGTTATGACCGCCTTGCACTTTGCACCGTTGATGTGACTGAGGATGAAGTTGAACTTCAAGAACGCCTGCCTCCAATAATCTAGCTCGCTCAGCGGCCCCTCCGACACGAGACCTGTCTTCAGTGCTTGAGTCTCCAGCAGGACCTGCTCATCACAGACAAAGCGGGCGGTGTTTTCTACACAGAAACCTTCCCTCCGCCTGATGTTAACAGTCTTTATTGATCCTACCCGGTCAATTTGAGTATGCCACTGTCTTAGAATGTCCTCCAGCTGTTTTACCATCTCAGGGTTTGCAGCTGCTAACGTCATATCTTGAAAGGAAGCTATTTTATTGAAGTCAACGTTCTTGGCTTCAGCCAGTTTAACACTCTGATAGCTCATCTGGATTACTGGGGCAACAAACGTCAGAAATAGCACCACGTAAACCATTTAATCATGCCACTGACGACGTGACCCTTACCATCTAAGCCCATCACACTATGCTTGAAGATGTGCTCAAAGTCTGGCTTAATCTTGGCTTTGTGCTTAGACTTGTCAAATTTCAGCAGCGCTTGGAAACTGGGGAGCAGGTTGTTGAAGCTGTTCTTGATGGCTTTAGGGAAGCCATCACGGGCATCAAACATGGAAAAAAAGGTCTCCTGGATAGCGGAAATAATGCAGAGAAACTCGATAACCAATAAAATGGCATTTTTTGAAAAGCAGCCAGAACGGGCAGCAACATTATATGTGACGATGATTATTTTGATGATAGTATTTGTGTTGTTGATGTCATTCTTAAATGCTGATACTGTATATAGACTTTATTGACACATGCCGTTTGATGCTACATGCAATGCTGCTGACTATTCTTGCTGCTGTCTTCATTCTCTGTCTAATCTTTATATACTGTATAGTGTGCACAATATACTATAGTATTCTGTTTATATCCTATTTATTTGTGTATTATTATATTTGACAAGAAACGGATCCTGGGCCTTCAGCAGGGGATTTACCCGTCTAAATTCACCTCTTAATGCTACTACAATTAACAGAAGCCATCAATACTGTACAAAAATACAATATAACAGCATACATTAACCGCAGCAGCTCAAAATGTAAATGTAATATTTCAGACAAAAATAAAATAAAATTATATCACATACTAACCAGAGATGCTGATTCTCAAATAATAATGTGTGTAAATCGCGACAGATATGTTTTGCGCATCGATGTTGGCTGAAACATGTTTTGCTCTGACTAACTAGGATGGGAAAATGTCGCAGTCATCGAGGGCCAGCTCGCCTTGGGAGGACACATTTTTAATCTGCTTGGTTAAAACACTTTAAATTAAATAGGCCATCACTACTGATTCTGAAGGCCCTGGGCAGATTAGATTGGCATGGCAACACGGAGACTGAAATCTGATTGGACAAAAAAATACAACAATGCTGCTGCCTATTTTTGCTGCTGCTCACATTCACATCCACATGAAATCATATTTAATGTTCATATACTGCTGCTATCTGCAAAAAATATATATTTTTGATTCTGTCCTACCTGATGTATGTTGTCTGGAGTCACAGCAACATTCACTCGGATACGCGTGAAGGCACAATAGATGCCCGTGAGGGCCCTCTCTGATAAATTGCCGTGAGCGAGACGCAGTGCTCTCTGGGGCCCGGGAATTGCACGACCACACTCTGACGTTAAATTGAAAACGGTTCTAATGTGATGAATGCAAATAAAAGAATGATCAGCTTTTAAGGATGATACCTACCCATCCCAGGATGTTTGTCCTCTTGATATACAAAGGAAAGGGTAGCACTTCCATTTACGGCAAAGAAACTGTCAAAAGGACCCAGCTACACACAAAAGACAGCGAATACCCTTTAAAAAGACATCAAAGCTACACACAAAGACAGCAAATACCTTTTAAAAAGACCAATTCATCCACACCAAGGTAAAGAATTCATAGTTTCACTCAGTTATAACAAATATAGCGATTAGGAGGCCAGTTTTGCAGTGTGTCTTTGGAAATTGTCTTGTTTTCAGTTTCAGCAACCAATTAGAGAAAAATAAAAACTTTTGTTTTTCTTTCTCTTTTTAAATGTGCTTGCAAAAAAAAATTTTTTTTTTCATCCATCCATCTATTTTCTTCACCGCTTATTCTCACGAGGGTCGCGGGCTGCTGGAGCCTATCCCAGCTATCTTCGGGCGGGAGGCGGGGTCCACCCTGAACTGGTTGCCAGCCAATTGCAGGGCACATACAAACAAACAACTATCCCCACTCTCATTGACACCTACGGGCAATTTAGAGTTGTCAATTAACCAACCAGGCATGTTTTGGGGATGTGGGAGGAAACCGGAGTGCCCGGAGAAAACCCATGCAGGCACGGGCAGAACATACAAACTCCACACAGCCGCTGCATTGCAAAAATGACTTGGTCAATTATGCTATTAGGTTAACAAAATGGTGGGATACAGTGTGCTTTTCTACAAGCCCTGTCATCTGATGGACCTAATGGATAAGTGGTGGTCCAAATAAAGTGAGCAACAAAACCCAATTTAGCTCCATGTTGTGTTCCTGTTTTACCTGTTCTTGCAATCAATATGATAAGAGAGCAATGCCACATGGTTTGTTGTGATGCATTTTGATTGGCTAGGCTATTTTACCACTTGAAAACAAACTAAAACAAGTTTACAAACCCAGATTAATTGAACTACACTATAGATCAAGCCCAAACTCATCCATCTGTGTATGGATTGAAATGCAGTACATTAAAAAAAAAATTAAAGATGACCACATTGTGAAGGTCTAAACCACACATTTGTAGGTACAGCTGCTCTTCTACAGTACTGTCCATCTACTATAGATTGACTATTAAGGTCAGTGTGTACTTCCTCACCGAGAAGTCCAGAATGAATTGTTCCACTACTGACGGTGCCAAGTTCAGCCTGAGGGCCAGCATATTGATCACGTAGTGGTGTGCAGGGCCCAGCTGCTCCTTTCGCTCCTTTCTCGCGTGCTTGTAATTATCCTGAGGATGACAGCGATCGCGTTAACGCTCACAGCCCCAAATAAACTGTGCTTTGTTTTCCAAATTTGTATCATTCCGTACATGACTGCTCCCTTTGTGGGACGCCATCATTTAGAGTTCCGGTTGAGTTGCCACTTTGCAGGTAAGCGGTTCTCCAGCTTCTGCCTGGATTATTAAATAGGATCATAATTAGCGACTCGAGTGTCATCATTATTACACAGGATATTCAAATTAATCTACAGGAGGGTTACCCAAAATTGGTTCTTACCTAGGATAAAGAGCACTTAAAAAACAAAAAATTTGCAGCTTTAACAGTTATGTAAATAAGACCAAACATAAAATACACTAAAAAAATTTTTTTTTATTATTTTCTTATTAAAGTATTCAGCTACCTTCACATATACATATATATATATATATATATATATAATAGCTTACAGGATTTTTACTGACAATTAGTGACCGAATAACATTTAAAACAAAATTAAGGAATGAATATTGGAGTGATTACCTGAAGCATAGTGCGTTGGCGTTATGCTAACGTTCGGTATGCTAGTTTTACTATGCTAATAAGCACATTAGTTCGAGTATAACCTGGCAGTTATTTTTTGTGTTTTTTTTTTTCCGTTTTCAACTTCGACCCCTCTAGTGTCTTTGAACGCTTGTTCATTGTACTTCTTACGTTGTGCTTGTTTTTGCTTCGTATTTGTTTGGAACGTGCCAGTTTTGCTGGTCATTGTACGTACGCGTACTGTGTGGCGTGTTGTACGTCATACAACATACGTCACGCGGCACGACTAGTGGTGCGTTTAATAACACCGGGAAAGTCGTATATGTGTATTTATTGGTTATACCATATTTCACCTTTCAGAACCTTTCTCCATGGAAATCAGTGTTCACCACTAAGTCGTTTCTATATAAAGTTTCGTAGAGTATTGTAAAGATACTAGCGTTAATGTACTTCTAACTCCCTTTTAGGTGCGATAACGCGGCATGCGCAACACCTTTTGTCAAACTTTTACTTTAACATCCATCCATCCATTTTCCATGCCGCTTAACCTCACTATTGTCGCGGGCGTGCCTATCCCAACTATCTTCGGGCGAGAGGCGGGGTACACCCTGAACTGGTCGCCAGCCAATTGCAGTACTTTATAACATTTTTGTAGTATTAACTACGTTCATTGTGTACGTGTGATTTCGTTACAAATTATTTGATATCAATTACAATGTCTGGCAACCAGTTCATGGTGTACCCCGCCTCCTGCCCGATGATAGCTGGGATAGGCTCCAGCACGCCCGCGACCCTAGTGAGGAGAAGCAGCTCAGAAAATGGATGGATGGATGGACAATGTTATAATTAAAAATCGCACAATTTGACAAACGTCGTACTCAACCAACATTAGCCATGTGAAAGTGTGAAGTAGCGACATCTATCGGTGTACTGACGTACAGCGTGAGGGCATGTTACAATGTCTCGCTGATCCTGGACCAGTCCCCGGAAGCAAACTATGTTTCGTGGTCCGCTGTGATTGGTACAGCCGCGCCGTGTGCTCGTCCAATGGTGTGCGGACATCTGTTAGCTTGAGCGTCTCTGGAAAGACACCCAACTCCACTGTCAAGTCTCTCTGAAAAGACCCCCGAGAAGGACATCGCATCTGAGGCGAGAAAAGATGGGCAAAATGCAACCTCTGGCTGCCATTGCGGTGTTTTTAGTTGCATACGGTGTACAAGCCAAGGTGTACTTTCGGGATGAGTTCACTGACGGCGGTAAGGTGGACGGGAAAAAACGAAAGTTAATGTTTAGCTATTAAATCGAATGTTGAATTTGCTAACACCGCGTATTTTACGGTATTCTTCAAACTTGCTAAAGCTTCCAAATCTATTACCACGGTGTTTGTAAACGAGGCGTCGCCTCGTAAGTGGGCGGATGGTGTATTCTCTTGCAAACTGTTAAATCAATCTCTGCGTTATTACATTGCGTTGTGTTTGTCATTCAGATGAATGGAGAAGTCGTTGGGTGGACTCCAAGCACAAGTCTGACTACGGCCAATGGAAACTGACGGCTGGCGACTTCTATGGGGACGCCGAGAAGGACAAAGGTGGGCAATGTGGTCCTCTTCATTCTGCGTAAAATGATAAAAGTGCTATACTGAATGTTGATTTTGTGCCTTCTCTCAATTGAATGAGTGGTGACGATCATATATATATATATATATATATATATATCACACACACACACACACACACATTGGAGTTGTACGAATAGAAACCAAAACTATAGTCTTTCAGACTGAGTAAGAGAAAGTGTGATACAGTACCAACAAAATGCACTTATTTCTCAATTTAGGCATCAGGTATTGACTGAACATAAAAAAAATATGGAAATGAATCATGTTGATGGGCCTCTACTGCTTAGAGTATTGACCTTGGGCACAGGTCACACCTGATGAATGCTGTTGATGTATGATGATTTATGACAGGGTAATGTGGTGCAGAGGGAAAGTTTACGGCCTGCATTTTGTTATGTCCCTGGGCAAGAGACTTAACAACTCACATTGCCTATCAATGAATGTCGTCGAAGGGCCCGTGCGGGCAGAATGGCAGCCACGCTTCCGTCAAGACTGCTCCTGTGCAGCTGTGGCTACACAAGCAGCTTACATAGGCCAAAAAGCTTGTCAGTTCTAGAGGATACCTGCTTCTGATTGGGTCTCATTTGGGTAAATTCACATTTATCAAAATAGGGGCTCTGGAATTACTGCTTCAAAGCAAAATGGCCAACTTCCTTTTCAATTTTGGGCGTGGTTCCTTAAAAGTCTCATTTTAGAAAAGATGTGACTAGTGGCAGGAGCAACACCGGTGGCGCTGATGAGTAAATTAAAGGTCAGTCGACCCCACGGAAAGTGACAATTTAGCCCCAGACAAAAAATTGTGGACATTTTTATCGTAACAGAATGCACGATAAAGTCTCAAGGAACCACGCACAAAATTGTACAGGAATTTCCCTAAATCGTACACACCATGCCTCTAATAGACGCTGGCACCCTGTGCACTTAACAATGAAAACCTGTCACTTTTTGAGGTAACGACCATCTAAAATATAGCTCAACCACATCCACATTGAGGATAAGAGCAAAAAAAGGATATATAAGCCTTCCATTCTAGCATTTTGTTTGTAACTGAAGTTTTTTGTTTTTAGGTCTCCAAACAAGCCAGGATGCCCGATTCTACGCGTCATCGGCCCGCTTTGAGCCATTCAGCAATGAGGGCAAGAGTCTGGTCATCCAGTTCACCGTCAAACACGAGCAAAAGATCGACTGTGGCGGCGGCTACGTCAAAGTCTTCCCGGCGGACTTAGATCAGACCGCCATGCACGGGGAGTCCTCGTACTACATCATGTTTGGTAAGTGGCAAACATCATCAGCATTAGCATTGAATGTAGGCAAACCACTCGTAACCTCAAGTGATTGATCATGTCTCACGCAGGCCCGGATATTTGTGGCTACAGCACCAAAAAGGTGCACGTCATTTTCAATTACAAGGGCCAGAATCACCTCATCAAGAAGGAAATCAAGTGCAAAGTAATTGAATAACTTGTATTGATGGTCTGACAAATTCCAAGCTCTAAAATATATTTTTCTCATAAATATATTCCTCCTGATCCTCCTTTCAGGATGACGAGCTGACCCACCTGTACACGCTGATCCTGAATCCCGACCAGACCTACGAGGTGAAGATTGACAACGAGAAGGTGGAGTCCGGCAGCTTTGAGGAGGACTGGGACTTCCTGCCCCCAAAGAAGATTAAGGATCCTGAGGCCAAAAAGCCAGAGGACTGGGACGACCGCGCTAAGATTGATGACCTTGATGACACCAAGCCCGAGGTAAGTAAGAAAAGGAATACTTTGGCTGTAACTGTCATGCATGTGTAAAAATAGATTAACCACTGTAAAATACACTCAAGCATTTTAAGACACATAATGGCTAAATACCAAGAAGTGCTGAATTTAACTGTTGACTTTGGAAATGTTTCCTCTTCAGGACTGGGACAAACCTGAAAACATCCCTGACCCTGATGCCAAAAAGCCAGACGACTGGGATGAGGACATGGACGGCGAATGGGAACCACCCATGATCCCCAACCCAGAGCACAAGGTATGCGAAAAAGACTGACTATTTCACCCAAAAGCTTTTTTTTTTTTTTTTTTTTGGTCCCCCAGAGATTTAAACCAGTCCTCAGGTGTCTTAAGTAACCCAAAGATTAAGAATTTTATCAAATTGAACTTGTCATTAAGTGTAGTGGCTCAGTGTATGTGGTGCATACGATGGACACATTGCCAAACGCAAATACTTCCTGCTCCACGTCGACAACTTCGCTAAACATTCTAGTGCCGTGTTAGGGACCGAGCCGAGCCTTAGAAATCCACAATTCATTTCCTCTGAAAAGCTTTTAGATTGCCTCTAGATGCCACAATAGTGATGAGCATAACTGAATATCCTTTGTGTTACAGGGAGAGTGGAAACCCAAGCAGATGGACAATCCCGACTACAAAGGAATCTGGGTGCACCCTGAGATCGACAATCCCGAGTACAGCCCCGACTCGACCATCTACAAATTTGACAGGGTCGGTGTGATTGGTCTCGACCTTTGGCAGGTGGGTGACACGAACGTGCTTGGTTGTGGATGCTAATGCCACAGCGACGGCAGGCTTAAGATCGTTTTTGGCATTCAGGTGATATCCGGCACCATCTTTGACAATTTCCTAATCACGGACGACGTGAAGGAAGCTGAGGACATTGGAAAGGAGACGTGGGGCGTCACAAAGGTATCAGGCGTATTGTTGTGAAAATTCCAAATTATGAGATACTCAACCTAATTACGACCTGCATTTGTCCACAGGAACCTGAGCGTAAAATGAAACAGGAACAAGATGACCTAAAACGAAAGGAAGAGGAGGAGAAAAACAAAGAGCAGGACACCCACGCAGAGGAGGAGGAAGAGGATGAGGATGAGGATGAAGACGAGGAGGAAGACGAGGGACTTTCAGAAGCGGATGAGGATGACGCAAAGTCCAAAGATGAGCTTTGAGGAGCTCTGCTTTCCAGAGAGGGGGGGGAAAAAACTCTTGTGTACATTCCAGGGATATCGTGGCTGCTATGCATCCTCACCCTAAAAACACATCAACAAGGAGGATAAATGTCACTATGTCAACATGGCGTCTCCATACTACTGACTAGACGCACAGTTTCAATTACATTTTTCTGAAGCTCCATCTTCTTAGATTGCGGGATCTCCTGTCATTTCCTCATCACGTTTTGGCTTGAGTGAATGGTGAACATGCCACATTTGCAGCAATTCATTCCTATTTAAGGGGTAACATTCTGTCTTTTGCTGTTTGAAAACAACTGTACCTGTCACATCACCCAAAGACAAAGGATACGATTGTAATGTTTCCCCATTCACCCACCCTGCAATGCAAATAGAAATTGTTCGAATACAATGCAGTCTTTGCCTTCAAATGAGTGAAATCACTGTCTTCTTTTAATTCTGTTGTGATCAAAGCTGTCCACTCCTTCCCTGGTGTGACTAAAGCAAGGCATTGCTTATTTCTATTGGTCTAAATAAATGATTATACCAAACTTTTCATTAAGTCTACATCCTCTGGTCGTGAGTCTACTACATCATCTGGTCGTGATTAATCAGCAAGTGGTAGTGTCTGTTCGTGATTAAACCGATGTCAGATCCCGTTCGATATGTCCCTGGTGGTCTAGTGGTTAGGATTCGGCGCTCTCACCGCCGCGGCCCGGGTTCGATTCCCGGTCAGGGAACATTTTGGTACACGCACATTTATTCGTAATTAGTGCGACAGTTAATTCTCTTGACACTGGTCCATTTTAAAGAAACACAAGAAACGTGCCTCGTTCCCTTACGTGTCAATTTCGTGTATCCTGTTTTGAAATCCACCCACAGGTTGACAAAACACACTTTGGTTCAAGCAGGAAGTCTTCTGTCTTGTTCTCCATTACTGAGAGACAACTTGTCAATCGTTTTACAATGGCCACCAGTGTACGTTGTGAAAAAATGCAGTAATGTTAATCCTTAAAAAAAGAAAAGAGACACTATTTAAATAAATTGTAATGTAGGAGAAATTATAAGAAAAAAAGAGAGTCGCCAACGTTACATAAGTGAGAACAAATGTCTACGGTATCCTATTACGGGCCGTTCGTGCCCGCGCCCTGAAGGGGTGGACGGGCGCGCGCTCCCGAGACACCAGGAAACATGGCGGCGCTCATGACACTCAGCCAGGTAACAACTTGTCAACCAGCTTCGACAAAGTCTCTTTTTTTCCACGTTTAGCGTTGGCCACCGTGACGCCACAACTAACTTGACAAATACAGGACTGTAGTTTGACTTGTGTGCGTTGTATTCCTCGTCTGAGTCAAGTTGTTAACTAGTTTCGTATAGCTGCCGAGCTTGCTTTCGTCAGGAAATTAACAATGTTCACACCGTGGCTAATTAGAACAAACAAGCGCCACTAAACGTAGAACAAAACGACACCACAGCCGCCATATTTTAACGTTAGAAGCTTAAATCCCTTTTTTTAACTACTTTCCTGTGCTTCCTCTCCAGTTATCGAGTGGCAACCCAGTTTACGAAAACTACTACAGGCAGGTACGAAACTGCCATGTCCTTTTTTTGAATACGAAGCTTGACTCAAAGTTTTTGTGTACGTCACACTCACAATGATTTTGTTTTGTAGCTCGATCCAGTGAGCAGTGGCAAGATATTAGCAGGGGATGCGGCCCAATTCCTGAAAAAGTCTGGGTTGTCAGACAACACACTGGGAAAGGTTTGACATCCATGATTACTCATTTAGAGACCTTGTTTAACGTTAAATTGTCCAAATCCTGCCTCTTTTTTTCAGCCTCTCAACAATAATCTTTGTTTTTAATCAAAATAAGATATTTGAAAATATCTGCTTTTGCTTTGGAAAAAATGATCGCATTTTATTCTATTTTCTGACTGATACTAAAGACCAAACCAATAACATAATCATTATCAATTTATGTTTGTGTATTTCCTGCACTGTCAATTTGAATGTCTAGTTTTTGAATAAAGGGATGGAAATCCCGGTATGACTCCACCACTCATTTCCTGGAATTGAGCGCCCACACAAAGTATCCCATGCGCATGCACAACTCTGTGTTTTCTTGAGTGAGCATCTACACACGTTCATCGGAAGCATTTTGTCTTTTTTTCATAGCAAAATCCAAAAATAGTGTTTTTTCTTTCCAAACAATAACCTCGTCTCCTCCATCTCCCCTCTTTGCCGTCTTTCATATGCCATCAAGAATCTTCAATAAAAGTAACAGTGATTTTTAATATTAACCTATCCATTTTATTAGTCATATTTAACATTTTCTGTATGTTCAACTAGAGTTATTCTCTATAAAATTTATTTTGTGTTAATACCTTTGGGTGTGTAGAGTTACATTATTTGCTACGGGGAATACTGCTTCAGTTTTCATGTGATTCAGTTTTAGTCAAACTTGTTGGAATGTACTAACCATGAAAACCGACGTTCTGCTGTACTCACCAATCGACTTAGTTTGAAATCTTGGTCAGTTTAGTTGAACACAAAACTGATATACTCACAGGAAGCCATGACTTGTGTTGTGTGAATGGCAACAGGTGATTAGGTAGGTTAATTGTACCTTCTACTAGCTAGTGGAAGAAGATTTAATTGTTGTGTCTGTCACTGCATGTTGCTGGCATAGATAAATGACCAAAGATACATATACTTAGTAAATGAATAATTTTGGTGCCAAATAATGTGAAATTGGATATTTGCAGCACACATCATGATCTCTCAAAGCACACACAGCACAGTGGTTGGGAACCATGTTATACAGTACACGCTTGTATTTGTTAGCTTTAATGTCACTTTTTTTCCCCTCAAAGATATGGGATTTGGCTGACTCGGAGCGAAAAGGCTATTTGGACAAGCGGGTAATGCACAGACTTTCTTTTGTACAAAATGTGATGTCATTGTGTCTGCAGACGTGCGCACCAGTCACTGGGTTTGCCTTGCTCTCCTCCAGGGTTTTTTCATCGCTTTGAGACTGGTCGCCTTGGCACAGGCAGGGCATAACGTTAGCCTCAGCAACCTCACCCAAACAGAGGCACCTCCTAAATTTGTGAGTAGTAATACGAAGGATGTCTGAATATCTCACTAGCTTGGTATTGATAATTGTAACAATTTTCCAAAAACATGCATGTAGGGTTCATTGAGGACTTTACATTTTCCTTAGGTACGCATGAGAGTGTGAATGCTTGTTTATCGATATGCACGCTGCAATAGTCTCCAGCTCACCCAAAACCATGATGAGGACAAGCGCTATAGAAAATGGATGAAGGGATGTGTTTAGAGTTTAGACTATGTATTCATTGGCCACAACATTAGGTACACCTGCACAATCTAATGAAATTCAGTATCGTAGTTTCTCCTTTTAAAAAGCTAATGCTCACTTTTTGAAAATATCAGTTAATAAATCAACACTACAGAACTGCAGTCATTCTCCTGTTGTGTTGCAGGTCAAATTGGCCCATGAATTTGTTTTAATTTTTTGTTGTTGTGATAAAACATTCATTGCACTAAATATTGACTCAGTCATCTGTAATGGTGTTGCAATAGTTAACAAGTCTTTTTTTGGGTGGGGTGGGGTGATTAAACATGCAGCGGGTCAAATTTGATCAACGCGCCTTTAAAAAATTTACATTCGAATTTATGAACTCACTTTATTTTGTTACAGGTCAGATTGACCATTGTAATAAAAAAAAAAAGGTGTGCATGTAGTGGCTCCATATATCGACTGAATGGATAGTACTGGTGTTAATAAGAGATACACATTTATTGGGACTTTGGGAAAATTTCTTTGACTTTTTTATTATTTGTAATAAACACACCCCAGGGCAGATTGACCAAGGAATATTATTGCTGTTACTGACAAACCAAACAAACATAACATTAGGTTAAATGAGCAGATAACGCGAGTAGGGTAACTAAACGTTACCAAAATGTAACCAGAAATTGCCTCTCAGTTAGAGTGCAGTTGTACATCACTACAAATTACAACCACGATAGTGATCATATTATTAAGTTAATAGCAGTAGAAACAAATATTATTATTATGACATAATTTTTTATGAGTCTTGTTGGGAATGGTGTACTTAAAGTTTGGCTTGTAGTTGTGATTAACTTAAAAATTTCACTAAATTGCATGTTATTCTTTCCAGCGAGACACGAGCAGCCCATTATTAAGCACGCCAGCGTCTGACGCGCATTGGTCAATAAGGGTGAGCGTTTTACTCAATAATTCCTAATATGTGACTACTACCCTGTATTTTCTCTCCTTTCGCCCCTTTCTAATTGTCTCTCTTTTGATTTCCAGCCGGATGAAAAAGGTAAATTCGAAGGAATTTTTGAAAGTCTGACCCCCGTGAAGGGTTTCCTCTCCGGTGATAAAGTCAAGCCCATCTTGATCAACTCCAAACTACCTCTGGATGTATTGGGAAAGGTGACGTTACCATCTTAAAATGATGACTCTTGCCATTGACCTTTTCATAATGTTTGTAAACAGTAGCGTCTGGATACTTTAGAGTGGCATAAAAGCGAGCGACTACCAGTGACCTGGACCGAAACGATGATAAAAACGTATTGTTTTTGGGATTGCGCCCGCAGATATGCCCCAAAAGGTTTAGATTTTTGTCAGATTTTCTTTAAAAAAAAAAAACATCTAAATTAATCCAGAGGAACCTGTGAGTGAGAAGGCTAAATGTAGTGAATGTCAGAAGTAGTTGGACAGAGAAGATCGCAAGACTGCCCAACCGCACCCAAAAGGTTGAAAACAGTCAGAAGAACATGTCTGCATTATTAAACTGGGCAACAGAAAAGACAATTAGCCAGTCCATCAATGATCTAATTAACGATGTCTACATTTCCACCATGTCTTTTTTTGTCATCATTGAAGCCATTTACCCCATTTTCTCAACCGATCTACCTTGGACAAATGACACTGAAGGGTTTGTTTACTCATGAGGTCCTCAGATATTGCTCAGTCTCTTGTCACCTGGACGAACATGTGACATGGTGAAAAGGTCTTTCGTGACAAGTTAACCAAGGGCTTTTGTTGCCCTGCAGATTTGGGACCTGGGAGACGCAGACAAAGATGGGTACTTGGACAAAGAGGAATTCATTGTGGTAACTTGCGCACGTGTCAATTAACACAAAAATGTGTGCTTCCCTATTGTTAATGCAACTTAACATTTTAGGTCATGCATCTTGTGTACCGCGCCATGGAGAAGGAGCCTGTGCCAGCTGTCTTGCCCCCATCCCTCATCCCGCCCTCCAAAAGGAAAAGGCTGGCGGGCACGATGCCCGGCGCCGTGGCCGTGCTGCCCTCCAGGTCCGCCTCGTTTGCTCTCAAGGACAGTACAAGAAGCACCTCTCCCCTCGCCAGTGCCTCTCCCTTCCCCAGCCCAACGGCCAAGCTAACCTCAAAGCACTCTTTTAAAGCCAGCATACAGGTATGTTGCTTACCTACTGTGCATGTTATACAGTGAACCTGAAAGAGTACATGAAAAAAATACTTTAATAGTTGGGTCTCTGGTATGCCTGCCCACCCATCAAGTGTGAAATTTCCAACCAAGTTAGTCTCTTGTAAACTGCCCATTTCCCAAAATGCTTTGAACTGCTTTTTCCTAATGAGAAAATCCAAATTATTCACCAACACCTCTCCTCTAATGCTTTGCCTCGCTTCAATCTTTTGAGTCTTTCTCCACTTTTGTACTCCCCGATTCAACCGTAATTTCTGATCTCATTCATAAATCAAAGCCCTCCACCTGCCAGCTCGATCCCCTCACCATGACCTTTGTCATGTTTCAAAACCACAGCTGTCACCCCTAGTCTGAAAAACCTGATACAGACCCCAACAAATACATTAACCCCTGCCCCATTTGCAATCTACCATACCATACAAAATTCTTGGAAAAAATAGTTGCCACTCAACTCCACTCGCACTTAACACATAAAAGCCTCTACGAACCTTTCAAGTCCTTTTTTCATCCCCTTCAGAGTCCCAAAACAGCTCTGATTAAAATCACCAATGATTGCCTTATTGAAGCTGACTTGGTTCAATTTCCATCCTCATCCTCCTTGACCACAGTGTGGCCTTTGACACCATCTCACAAACCACCCTCCTCAATAGACTCTCCTCCATCGGCATCACCCACATCTCCCTAGCCTTCCCATTCATACAGTACATCAAAGACCACACTCAGTTCATTTAACAAAAGTCCTTTTCATCTGTCCCCTCCCCAGTTGCTGCAGGTATTTCCCAGGGCTCTGTCCTGGGGCCCCTGCTCTTTTTCATCTACCTCCTCCCCCTCAGCACCATTTTCCGTAAATTTGATATGCTATTTCATTGCTTCGCAGTTGGCACCCAGCTCTACCTCTCCTGCAAACCCAAGGTTCACCTCTAATTTCATGAAATTAAACGGCGACAATAGCACCATATCCACATTATCCGAAGTTCAGTTTTTCCCATCCCAGTAGGCCACTCCTTGGTTTCCCCTCTCCTCCAGGTTTAATGTCTGGGTGTCATCCTCTAACACTATAATATCAATAACATAACCCGTTCTACTTGCGTCCACCTGTGAAACATCAACCAACTCTGCCCCTCCCTCACCTTACATACTGCCTTTATCCTAATCCACAGTCTTCTCACCTCCCGTATTGAATAATTCAGTTCTTTCCTCCTTGGGCTCCCTTAAAAGTCCCTCCATATGCATCAACTGGTCCAGAATTCTGCTGTAAGTTTCCTCATCAAAATCCCCCTTTCCACCACATTAGCCCCATTTTTCAGGAACTTCACTGGCTCCCAGTCAAACAGGATTTCATTCAAACTCCATATTATACCTTCAAGGCCATTCACCACTCCATATTTGTCCGACCTCCTCCACATCACCACTCCAGTCCGCACCCTCAGGTCTTTCTCCTCCATCCACCTGACTGTTTCCCCTGTCTACCTCAGCACCATGCGGAGTGGAGCTTTCAGCCGCTCTGCTCCCCAGCTCTAGAACGCTCTACCACCTGACCTCCACAATTCAGACTCTTTCATAACCATCAAATCCAAACAAAATTACAAACTAAAACCTTACCTGTTCAGTATCGCCTACTCAATTTAACCATACTGCCCTGTATTTTTTTGTTTACTGTTTTTAATGTTTAATTGAGGTGCAGTGTCCTTGGTGGCCTCAAGGTGATTACAAATATAATTTATAGCATCAATTAGGATAGTTGCTAACACAATACCACAGTCAGACAAGGTGGAATATTGTCACCTATTATTTTTAACCTGTATATGGATGGTCTGTCAAAGAATTATAGGTGTGTAAAACTGGATATATGTTTGGAAATCCGCTTATTAATCATTTAATGCATGCTGATGACGTGCTGGTCTGGGCAACTGCTTAGAGCTTGTACAAGGTATGCATTATGACATAAATAAAATTTAATCCAAAAAAGTCATGATGATAGCCAGAACTAAGGAAGATCAGAAGTGGTTCCCCTCATTTTACTTGGCTTAGCAAGAGCCAAGGGCATTTTATTTATCTATTTATTAATTTAAACGGGACAAAGCACATAAATGAACTCCAGTAGAATACTTCCGTAAAATGTGCCGAAGTTAGCATACAGCTCATTTATATCCGTAATCTCTTGGCAATGGACTTAAAACATAGAACAGACACATCAAAAAATTACATAGTGTAAAAAGTGTTATTTATTGAATGACTAAGACAGGGGCTAAAGTGCCAAACTTATAAAGTGCAAGTGGAAAAGCGCTTTCAATATTTTTAAAGTGGTATAGTTTCTAGTAATTATGTATAAATGAGTAATTTAATATTACATTTTCAGGACCAAGATATGGAGAACTTTCAAAGTGCTGAAGGAGACACATTCAGTCATCCGTATTATATATACAGTTGAAGGCTTAAGTGAAAAAGCTTACAGGGTTATCATATAAACATCAGAGATGAATTAAGTGATGATGATGAATTTCAATGCCAGTGTTATTATAAATTGAATGCCCAAGCAAATATGATGGCATGAAAATTTAATAGGTGCTCTGATGTCAAGACTCCACTGAGGGAAAAGTATGTGTTATGTATGTGGATACATTCATGATCTAAAGGGCAGAGACAGCTTGGGGAGCAAAATTGAAATGTCACGCATGAAAACTATTCAATTGCTAATCGAGTGGATCAACTCGTTTTGCCACATGTACCATTCTTCACCTGCCACTTAATCTTCACCTTGTTATTGCTTCAGGGCTCTTTCATGTGTGACATGCTGACAAACGGGTTTCACCGTGAACAGGGAGCAAGGCCTGCAGATTACATTTTTCCTGCTTCTTATAGTCACTTTCATTTTGTGACATGACTTTGTCAGTATTCGCTTCAATGGGGAAAATAAATTAATAAAACACATTGTTCATGCGTTTTTAATATCAAGGTTCTGTCGCCAAGCTTCTACAACCCCAATTCCAATGAAGTTGGGACGTTGTGTTAAACATAAATAAAAACAGAATACAATGATTTGAAAATCATGTTCAACCTATACTGTAATTGAATACACTACAAAGAAGATATTTAATGTTCAAACTGACAAAACTTATTGTTTTAGCAAATAATCATTAACTTAGAATTTTATGGCTGCAACACGTTCCAAAAAGCTGGGACAGGTGGCAAAAAAGACTGAGAAAGTTGAGGAATGCTCATCAAACACCTGTTTGGAACATCCCACAGGTGAACAGGCTAATTGGGAACAGGTGGGTGCCATGATGGGGTATAAAAGCAGCTTCCCTGAATTTCTCAGTCATTCACAAGCAAAGATGGGGCGAGGTTCACCTCTTTGTGAACAAGTGCGTGAGAAAATAGTCGAACAGTTTAAGGACAATGTCCCTCAACGTGCAATTGCAAGGACTTTAGGGATTTCATCATCTATGGTCCATCAAAAGGTTCAGAGAATCTGAAGAAATCACTGCATGTAAGCGGCAAGGCCGAAAGCCAACATTGAATGCCCATGACCGTCGATCCCTCAGGCGGGACTGCATCAAAAACCAACCTCAATGTGTGAAGGATATCACCACATGGGCTCAGAAACACTTCAGAACACCAATGTCAGTAAATACAGTTCGGCGCTACAGCCGAACGTGCAACTTAAAACTCTACTATGCAAAGCAAAAGCCATTTATCAACAACACCCAGAAACGCTGCCGGCTTCTCTGGGCCCGAGCTCATCTAAGATGGTCTGATGCAAAGTGGAAAAGTGTTCTGTGGTCAGACGAGTCCACATTTCAAATTGTTTTTGGAAATTGTGGACGTCGTGTCCTCCAGGCCAGAGAGGAAAAGAACCATCCGGACTGTTACGGACACAAAGTTCAAAAGCCAGCATCTGTGATGGTATGGGGCTGTGTTAGTGCCAATGGCATGGGTAACTTACGCAACTGTGAAGGCACCATTAATGCTGAAAGGTACATACAGGTTTTGGAGAAACATATGCTGCCATCCAAGCAACATCTTTTTCATGGACGCCCCTGCTTATTTCAGCAAGACAATGCCAAACCACATTCTGCACAACAGCGTGGGTTCGTAGTAAAAGAGTGCAGGTACTAGACTGGCCTGCCTGCAGTCCAGACCTGTCTGCCATTGAAAATGTGTGGCGCGTTATGAAGTGTAAAATACGACAACGGAGACCCCGGACTGTTGAACAGCTGAAGCTGTACATCAAGCAAGAATGAGACAGAATTCCACCTACAAAGCTTCAACAATTAGTGTCCTCAGTTCCCAAACGTTCATTGAATGTTGTTAAAAGAAAAGGTGATGTAACACAGTGGTAAACATGACCCTGTCCCAGCTTTTTTGGAACGTATTGCGGCCATAAAATTCAAATGTAATGATTATTTGCTAAAAACAATAAAGTTTATCAGTTTGAACATTAAATAGCTTGTCTTTGTAGTATATTCAATTAAATATAGGTTGAACATGATTTGCAAATCATTGTATTGTGTTTTTATTTGTTTAACACAACATCCCAATTTAGGACATATAACCCCAATTCATTGGAATTGGGGTTATATGTCCTGGGCAGAGAAACTGCAGGCGGTATTAGGTAAATTCACCACACTGTTACTTGGCAATTTTGCAAAATTCAGAACGACTTGCTCACGGAAATAGCAGATCATAATATACTTGGTTATTTCACACCGGATCGCTGGGTAGACACTCCAGAGACCGAACTATTTCTATATAAGTAATTAAAAAGCCCATACTGTGGCCTTTTTAAGACCTTGTAGCTTTCTTTTAACGATAAGTTGTGTTTGCCCTGTTGAATGCCAGCCAGAGCAGCAGTGGGTGGTGCCGGTTGCCGACAGAGAACGATACAATGACCTCTTCAAGAAAACCGACATGGACAACGACGGACTGATAGATGGAACGGAGGTCATCGAGATCTTCATGCACTCCAGCCTCTCCCAGACCATGCTGGCACAAATTTGGTGAGGGTGTAACTCACTTTCCACTTGCTGGTGTGTCTCAAAGAGCAAAGCAGAAAGCTCTGGCCTATTTTTGAAGAGCACACATCTGTCCTAACACAATAGAAGACCAGCAACACAGTAGGTACACCTACACATGCTTTGGAGAGTTGTAATATTTTTACAGTCTAGTCCTGTAGGTGGCGATAATTTACGTTTCAAAGTGGGTTGTAGCTGTCATACAAGTCCCCCCTTGCCTCCCCACCACTTCATCCGTTGACTCCAATGTAAGCAGACAATAACATTTTTCTGTCTTATCCTAAAATGAATAAAAACAAATTGAAAATCCCTCAATATTGTACACAGTCCTATAATGGCAAAAAACTATTTAAAAAAAAAAAAAATGAAATATTTAAAACTACAATATTATACATGCGTGTATGTATTCACAGCCATTAACACTTCATTGAAGAACCATTGACAGCAATTAAAGCATAAAAAATTAAGCTTTTATGTTGCAGCCTTATTCCATCCATCCATCCATCCATCCATTCATTTTCTGAGCCGCTTCTCCTCACTAGGGTCGCGGGCGTGCTATCCCAGCTGTCATCGGGCAGGAGGCGGGGTACACCCTGAACTGGTTGCCAGCCAATCGCAGGGCACATGCATACAAACAAACAACCATCCGCACTCACATTCACATCTACGGGCAATTTAGAGTCTCCAATTAATGCATGTTTTTGGGATGTGGGAGGAAACCGGAGTGCCCGGAGAAAACCCACGCAGGCATGGGGAGAACATGCAAACTCCACACAGGCGGTGCCGGGGATTGAACCCGGGTCCTCAGAACTGTGAGGCTGACGCTCTAACCAGTCGTCCACCGTGCCGCCAGCCTTATTCCAAAATGCAAAGAAAAAAAACAAAAGCAGCCACGCCAGTGGCGGTGTGTGAAAATCGATCAATTTACATCACATTTGCACTTGGAAAATCACAGAAAATTTTATCTGAAGTCAGATTATTGTCGGGTTACATATATATGGTATTTTTTTTATTGCCGTTAGGATTATGAAGGGGTCCTTGGAAACATTTCTCCATGTATTGTAAGTGATCCCTACCCGAAATGTTTTTGAACTCTTGCTTTACTTTGTACTTCGAAGCTCATTTGTGAAGGAGCATGATTACCTTGTTGGATGCATTGTAGTTTCCCTGTAATGACTGATGTCGCTTGTGCAGGGGGCTCGCCGACACCAAACAGACCGGCAAGCTCACACAGGAGCAGTTCTCCCTGGCCATGCACCTGATCCATCAGAAGATCACCAAAGACATCGATCCGCCAACTTCTCTCACGCCAGACATGATTCCCCCCTCGGAGAGGACGACAGCCATGGCGGCATCTTCAGCCATGGCGACAGCCATGGCGGCATCTTCAGCAGCGCTTCCCGTAAGTCTTGACTTTTAATGACCCTTGTTCACTGGGTACTGGTTCTCCCTCCAAAGTAAACTGTCCTACTTTGTTTTTGCATGTCTCCCCCCATTTTTTTTCTGCTTGTTTCTATCCTGTCTGACAGAGCTTTGCTGAGTTTTTTTTCTGCTCGCTCAGGCTCCAACAGTATTTTCTTTTTCGCCACCAGTGGGTGCTATTGCTCCATCCAGCATGGTGCAGGCAAAGTGAAAGGCAGTGGGGAAATAAGCTTTGCTTCCCATGTAAACATTTTTTTAAATGCCAGCAAAAAGTTATCAAAACATAGTCTCTTCAGCAATGCAATTTTGGAGCTTTTGAATTTTAAGGGCTGACTTGGTGCCAGTCAACCTTTTTAACTATGCATTTCCACGCATCTGGCTCATTTCAGCACACTGTCACAATTGGAGCTGGCCTCTCCAAGAGCATTTTTCCAGATGTTGCGTAATAGTAGTAATAATGTGATTGAGACACGGGTTGGTAAATGTTTCAACAAGTGAAGGTTAAATCATGCACGCACGTGTGTCTGGTGAGCAGTAGAACTGTACCATTTTATATATAAATTGTAACATTAGACATTACATATCATATTGGAATAACAGTACACCTTTTTCGCAACCCCTAGGTACCGGGATATGCATGTACAATATGGGAGGGGGGGGAAATCTAGTTTCCTTTTGCAATTGTATGATGCACTCTATCAACCTTTAATGAATTTTTTAGGGGGGAAAATGTGTATTGTGGTACTTTAGTATGTGAATTTTTGTAGAGATATGTTGAGAAATAATTAAATTATACAGTTTTACTCTAATATGAAGGCAATTTTTGACCAGATTTTCCATAGGCGATATCACACAAAAGTGTTCCCCAAAAGGGCAACCCCCCCCCCCCTTTCCAATAAAAGCTCAATATATCCGTACCACATCATCCAATTTTCAAAATTCTTGCTGCATTGTACTCTGTTTGAAGTGGCCATTCCAACCAGACTTTGCATTTTGACAGATTGTCATTTTTGGAAAATCTTGTCGGGTCGCTACTTAAAGTCAGGAAATCTGATGTTTCAAACACTATGTTACGCCGGATGGCCATATACCTGTACATCCAAATGTAACCCACGAACCTGGGATGAGTTAAATCAAACAAAACATGGCTTTTAAGCGGTTGGTGGCTTTCCCCAAAGTTATCAGTGCAATATACTTTTCTGTAATATGTATTACAATTACACTTCCAATCCCATCACTTCTAACTTCATTTCGCGCTTACGGTGCTCTCCCAACTGTTCCATCGAGAAAACCATCTGCGCTACCGAAGCACAGAACCATCTTTTAAATATGGCAGCATCCAGCACTTTTACAACTGTTGCCAACATTGTGTGCAATCTGTTTAGTTCCTGCTAAATAGGGTCTTAGTAAAAGATGAGAATTTTAGTAAATCACAAGCAACACGCCTACCAACAGCACCTGTTCGAGTAGGCATGCAATTTTGCGCCTGTTATTTGGGATTTTAGTAACTCAGAGCCAAAGAGTTTTTGCAGAACAGCTTTGCAAGTGCAGCAACTGGGTGTGTGCGAGGCAGCTAAGCGGTGAGGAGTCCCTGGAAGCTAACTCAGTGCAAACAACTAATGTCATGAAGAGCTCATTTGTTAATAATTATTATTGTTTATCTTTCCTAAGCTTGATCTCTTTTACTTTGGAAGTTCCATAGATATTTTTAAATCCACGAGGGATATAAAATGAAGGACTGGTCCATGTTCTCTATCAAACTTCCTCGAGCTGCATTTGGCCTGACATCATGACTCAAAATGGTGCATTCCTTTGTGTCATTTTGTCAGAGTGCTTTTTATGTATTGTGCGACTGTTCAGACTGCATGAGATGCATTTCCTTCCTGTCCTTTGTTTTTTCTCCACATATCAGCGGGGACCTCCTTCACTGATTCCAATCCCTAATTCGTCACCCTTTTTCGTCCCTCTTCCAACATCATTTTTGTTTCTCATGTAATTTTTTTTCTGACTTTTTCCATCCTGCCTCAGGACCTCACAGCCATTGAGCCTGCAGAGCTGACGGGCATCAAAGAACTGGATGACCTCAGCCAGGAAATAAGTCAGCTGCAGAGGTGAGCCCCTCGAAGCGGCCAGGAGGAGTGATTTGTTTCTCTTCTTTTTAAAAACGATGGGAAATGAGCTCTGTGAAACGACAAGCTTTTATTTATTTTTTTATTATATCAACATTCATGAGACCTGCTGCTGCTGATATCAGCTGTTTCATGAGAGGTACTGCCAAACAAAGCAGTGTATGAAGAGTCTTCATTATAAAGTCAAATCTGCCAACTGTATTTTTACATGTACTTTAAATCACAATGTTGCCTATCACAGCAATGCAATACTCTTTCATGTGTCTATGTTCATTGGCCACAACTTGCACAATACAAAAGCCATGTAAAAATTGTGCCTTTATTAAGATTATAAGGCTCGGTTTTGATCGAGGTTTAACTGTATATTTATTTATGATTATTTTATTAGTGGTGTAAAGGTACAATGGCAGCATAGTTAGAACATCTGCTTCACCGTTTGGGGTTAAAATCTCAGTGCCCACCTTGAGTTGTTGAGTTTGTTGTTGTTTTTCCTCATGCTTGCGTAGGTTTTCTCCGGGTCCTCCGTCTTCCACTCACATTCCAAAAAACTGGCTCATTGAGGGCTATGCATTGTCCTTAGTTGTGAATGCTCAAACAGTATGTCTATATGTGCCCTATGAATGATTGGCCACCAATCCAGGATGTACCACACACACCTCTCGCCCAAATTCGGCTGGGATAGGCTCCAGCTCACCAACTAATGAGGACAAACGCTGAAGAAAATTAATGGATGGACATAACGGTACGCCAAAAATCCTTATGTACCTTGGCTCGATAGTGACTGTTGGGGTCACATTTGAATACAGTATGGGAACAAAATGCAAAACACAAAACTGATTTTCATTTGTGTAAACAGGAATGCATTTAATGACAAAAAAAGTAAACTGAATTCTCTGATTTAAAAAAAAAAAAAAAAAAAAATCAACAAAATGTAGACTATAAAATATCAAATATGAAAAATATACTATATAAGTTAAATCTTTTCTTTTTAGGAAAGTGCAACGCCAATGGCCTGAGTTGAACTGTAGTTGTTTCTGGATTAGATTGTATTGCTAGTGCATGAGAATTAGACTTCTTGTCCCTCACCTACTATGTTTTATGTAGGAACATGGTACACTCCGGTACCATATCAGATGTTTCTGAATACGAATACATATACTCACCCGTAGTATGCATAAGTTTACGTATAAGGGGGTCCGCAGTTTATAACAGTCGTGACATTTCGTTTCGAGATGAATGCTGCGCAATGAACTAGTTGTCATGTTTTTCTTTTTTTTTTTTTATAATGCCCCCCAAGTGTTTTTCATAAAAATATGTTTCAATTATGACTTTACTACTGCGATAGCGGGCGGCACGGTGACCGACTGGTTAGAGCGTCAGCCTCACAGTTCTGAGGACCCGGGTTCAATCCCCGGCCCCGCCTGTGGGGAGTTTGCATGTTCTCCCTGCGCCTGCGTGGGTTTTCTCCGGGCACTCCGGTTTCCTCCCACATCCCAAAAACATACATTAATTGGAGACTCTAAATTGCCCGAGGTGTGAATGTGAGTGCGAATGGTTGTTTGTTTGTATGTACCCTGCGATTGGCTGGCAATCGGTTCAGTGTGTACCCCGCCTCCTGCCCGATGATAGCTGGGATAGGCTCCAGCACGCCCGCGACCCGCGTGAGGAGAAGCGGCTCAGAAAATGGATGAATGGATGAATGGATGAATGGATGAATGGATGGATGGATGGATGGATGGATGGATACTGCGATAGCTGTAGTTAACAGCCTGTTCCCACTCTCCACTCTGACCGATTACCTCCTGTACCTGTACAAGGCGACTATGACTCTGTAGCGGGTTGTCCAGTGACCCAAGGGTAGTTGGTTTGAATCCCGGCTCCGGCTGTCTGCATGGCAAAGTGTCCTTGGGCAAGACACTAAACCCTAATGTATGTGTGTTGCGTGGGTGAATGGGAGGCTTTGTAAAGCACTTTGGGCACTGTGATGATGTAGATAAAGCGCTATATAAGTGCAGTTCGTTTAGCATGATACCCCTTGTATATTAGTCTATATTTTGATTTTCTTTATAATATAGATTGAATGACATCTCTTGCGTGTTTACCCTTTAGAGAAAAATTAATCCTGCAACATCAGCTCAAAGAAAAAGAAGAAACCATACGAAGGCAAAGTCACGCTGTTCAAGTAAGACGAAAGCCCAAAATATAACAGGGCAAAAACTGGAATTTGTTCATACTGTAAAATATTGTTTGCATTCAGAACATGCAGCATGACTTGGACAGGGAGAGCAGCAGCTTGCAGGACATCGAATCCCAGAAGCAGGACGCCCAGCAGCGTCTGGATGTGATGGACCAGCAGCATTCCAAGCTGGAAGGGATGCTAAATGACGTCAAGCAGAAGTTTCAGGAAGAGTCGCAAACGGTCTGGGTTGTGTTTGATTTTTGGGGGGGGGGGACTTTCGAGCAAATGAGTCTTGAAATATCAAATCCTATCTGTCCCCTCGCAGATCTCCACCCTGCAGAGCCAGATCCGCTCCCAGGAGAGCGAACTTCGGAGCCAGGAGAAAGAGGTGAACCGCACCAAGGCGGACCTGGGTCGCCTGCAGGACGAAGAGGCCCAGCTGGAGCAGAGCCTACAGACGGGCCACGTCCAGCTGGACAGCATCATCAAGTCTCTCAAGACCACCCAGGAAGAGATCAGCCAGGTCAGAGTGGACCAAGACAACATGTTTACATAATGGTGAAAACATTCACCTCGCTGATCAACTTCATCTGGCTCAAGAATATAACATTCAATAGGGTTCTCACTTTGACACGATCGCCTTGATTGGTAGAAAGCACTGGAAGGTGAAAAGGAGCACTGTTTTCTACATTTTTTGTTTTATTTTATTTTTTACTTAAGTTACATTTGCCTTTTTTGGGATATATTCTTTTTTTCATAAAAAAAAACAAACTCTAACCATGAGCAAAGCACTGAGGTTGGTGGACAGTTTTTGTTTTTTCATTCTTTTTTTTTTGTGTTAATCTTTATCTTCAGTTTCATTGGCCTTCTTTTGTGGTATCGTAAAAAATCCATAGGGTTCTTTCTGACACTGAGCGCTGCACTTGGTCGTTGGTCCTATCGCTAGAAAATCAATCATAAGTACCGATAAGCAGTCATTTGAATAAATAGGGTTCCTACATCTATTTGTCTTCCCACATTGAACCTATCAGGCAAGGGACAGGAAGTATAGTCTAGCCACACGTCTACTACGTAAAGCTTAGCCTCTATTTGTAATGTAAATTGTTCATTTCCTAAAAAGAAAATGTTTTGGTGTTGTACTTTCCCAAAAATTATTTGTTTATTGTTGAAATTATTTGAGAATCTTCATTTATTGCAGTATTTAGTTTGCAATTTTTTTATTTTCTTTTCATTTTATATCATTAAATCTGCTCCGGTTTACACCAAGAAAAGCTTGCAAATGCAGCAGGTGCTGCATTACTGCTCTGTGCTAACTAAATAATAACTCATTAAGGTTTAAATAGAAAGGGGGGAAAAGACGGCAAAATAAAAACAGGGTTGACCAAGGCAAAATCCTTTCTAGTCTCGCAGCTAAGCGCATACAACAGTAACTGTTTGTTTTTCTATGTGGATGAAAGTGTCTTTTGTTTTTCCTGCGATGCTTTCAGGCTCGCAGCAAGCTGTCACTGATCCAGGAGAACCAGAAGGAGTTCGCCAAGACCATCGAGCAGTACAACAGCGCCCTACGAGACTTAGCTGGGGGAAACAACATGGCGGCCACAAGCCACCTGCTCTCAGAGAAGGAGAATGGTGCCTTCAAGAGTGTGGTGGTGGGTATCCTACTTTTTATGTTATACAACTATCAAATTTGTTGGCGGTATGACTACTTCCCCCTCACCCTTCAGGATGAATCATTCAAATCAAGGATAGCCATGTTCAACACCAATGCCGCTCCAGCAGACCCCTTCCAGATGGATGACCCCTTCAAACCGGACCCCTTCAACGGTCCTTCTAATGAATGAGTTCATAGAGTAAAACCCATTTGCCATCCTGACAAGCTCTATGTCCTTTTAGATCCCTTTAGAGATCCTTTCAGGGAAAGCGATCACTTCAAGGGTACTTCATCTGATGATCTGTTTAGCGGAGCAGTCAGCTCGGACCCCTTCGCAGGAAAACCAAAGCCGCCAGTAAAGGTGACATTGGGAAATTCAAGGTGTTCAAGGGTTTGAGCGACATCGCTCAATTTTTGCTTTTTTCCTCTCAGCCTGGCTCCGTCCGCGGTCATCTTGGGTTCTCATCCAGCAGCCCAAAACCAAAGCATTCAGGTACCAGCATCACTGCATGTAATCACACAGAGCCATTGTAATGATGTAGAACTGCCGCGAAAAGGCATTTTCTTTGCAATTTAATGCAGTTCCCAAAGGTCTTAATAACATGCTTTCATAAAAATACCCCAAGGAAAATTAATTGCAGCACACTCCCTTTTAGATTTGTGCACGATATTAGCCTGTTTTGAGAGAGCAGTCCTGTCCCATGCAAATGAGCCACTGTTCACCACCACCCCCTACATTGGGGGAGTTTTGGCATCCATTACCATGGCAACTACGGGTGAGCTAGCGGGTGGCTCCTTGCGAAGCTCCGAGTCCAAATATGCAAGTGCATTGAAAATCTAGGTTTCACGTTATCCCCACAGGTCAATGAAGCTGTTTCCACCAGGCGGTACAGTTTGGTTCAGATTATAAAATTGGATCAGATCTGGCTTGTTTTTGTTGTTGTTTTTTCCTCATGTGGTGTGCGGGTTTGTTTTGGTGAACAGTGGATCCCAGTTTTGATGTACATACTCCCAATTCGACACCCACGGATTCACCTTTTCGCTGATTTTGTTTTATTTTTTATTTTATTTTATTTTGTTTCTATTTTTAGTTATTTTGACTTTATTCTTTGTTTTTTATTTTCCACTGTATTTAAAGAAAATACCTTTAGTTCATTCCAGAAATGACAACTCTATCAACAAATCATAAAACAGCAGCGTATTTGACTCCACACTACGGAAGCGACCATACTACTCCATCGAAAGTGTGCTTGAAAGTGGGAATGTACTGGTCACACATTTTACAAACAGCCCCTTTTACACTACCTATAAAATTCAGGATTTTGACTTTATTTTTTCTGTCGCTGCCACTGAAAAAGAATTGGTGGATGAAATCGTCTCTGCAACTTTCCACCTTTGCAGCAGTAGGTTCTCTGTTAGTACTCTGGTACCGACATAAGCTGTTTCGAGGTTACAAATGTTGTACAGTGAACTAATTTGTGTAAAAATACATGGTCAAATGGCAAAAGAAGGTAGTTTGTGTGTGTGTCATGTTTTAGGTCTATGGGTCAGAAGTCTTTTTCATACAATTTACTGTCCAAATTTGTTACCACTGTAGGAATGGAACTTTGTCATAAACCATGGGACCCCTCCGGTGTGGAAGGGGTTTATATATTGCCAGACCAGGGTGGGAAGACTCCTGACGCTTACTTCTCCCAACCTGTTGTCTGACTACAATATCCAACATTTGCTGGCTTCTGTGTTAATTTCGCGAGATCTCTGTAAAAGATGGTACTGGAAATGCAGGACAATGCATACCAAACCGTACTGCTTGGTGGAAACTGAGCTTTTGCCTTGCATAGAATTGTCACAGATGTCTCCAAATATCATGCCTCTTATTCATGTGAGGGAACATTATGGAACACGTCTTTTGGGTGACATGTCAGAGTTACGTTTTTACTCTCCACAGCTTCAGATGTTCCTGTGGTTTGGGGCTATTTTTAGATGAGGGCCTTCTCATTTAACTACTGGCAAACTAAAAATACCCCCTCATGCACCCACCTACCCTGGAAAAACAGGAGGTTGGCAGGAGGCAAACACAACAAAGTCTGTGACTACTAGGACACACTGTCATTCCTTGAAATGCTCCCCCAGCCTACCTTAACTATTGCTGCACTTCACTTTCTTTATTCAGTGTGGAAGTTGTTTTAAGTCAGTGGCAGGGGTAAAAGGGGGTGGCTAAGTTGCTGACCAGCGAGTTGCCCGTCATCAAACGAACACAGAAGTGACTGTGGACCTGCGTTGGCTTACTGTGCCAAAAAGAAAACACACGGCCCGGCTCCACATGAATGGGCCCTCTTGTGGTTACGCACGCACAACAAACATATTCACTTACAATGTTTTGTTTTTCTCCACTGTAACCATCTGCACATTTTTCTTACCTCGCTTTTTCATTAAGCAACATACCACAAAGCTTCAAAACAAGCCAGGCACAGTTCTGGTTTAACAGTGCTCCAACTGACGCCTTTAATTAGCTAATCAGATGCATACGTCAGGTTAAACAGAACACCCTCCTTCTGCTTTTTAGGATTTGGCCAAATGTCATGGAACGTTTAGCAGCCGTGGGGCCCTAAAAATAGCACACAGGCCCTCAGTGGAGTAAAGCGTAATTTTGAAGCGAGTGGTCTGTGACTGAATTTCATTTTAAGTTTTGAAAATTTTCCACCAGTGTGTTTTTCTATGCTCCTGTTGCAGAGTCAGTCCGGATGCCGAACCACCTCTTCGCAGGGAACTCTTTGAAGAACAACACCGGATTTCCAGGTTTAAGCCAGTTGTCCAAGGTCAGCTTCAATCATAATGGATTTACATTTTGTGGTTCAAGTGACACAATTCAGATTTATTTATTTTTTGTTCTCAAGTGACACAATTGGGATATGCATCATGGCTGCCTAAATGGGGGGGGGGGGGGGGAAAACTTGATCAGAATCAGGCCTATTGCGATGGTGGATGGAAATCTGATACATATCTAATATCTCCCCCTACGTTTGCATATACCCTGTCAATATGAGCCTGACATCGAAATATACAGATTGTTCCCTGTATACACCCATATACACAACACAAATAAATGCATATTAAAAAACTACTGTAAATCTAAACTACATCAAAAGCTTAGCCAAATATGGCCCTAATACTACATTAGTGGGAAATCATCTTGCAGTATGTCTGCCTTTTTCTGAAGTTATGATGGATAACCAATAGGAAGACCGCATGAAGTGACATGAAAACCACAGCAGCTTTACAGTAGCAGCCACTATCATCAGCACCAAACTATGTTCATGATAGCTGGCTGAAACTAATGCCAACTGTACTATGACACGCAATCTGGTTGTGTAAGAAATTTCAAGTGATTTGAGTCGGAGTACGGTGTTAACATTCTACAAAATGTGTCCTGGGGGGTTTACTCAACTTGGGGGTTTATTACATTGGAAGCATTCTTTGAGTGATGTTTAAAAAAAAATAATAATACAAAATTACAAGTATATTACGATTTATGTCAAATGAAACGATAGCTTGAATCAAAATAGACTTATGCTAAACAAACATTGACTTATACAACATTGTGGAGCGATCACAGGTAATACTGTGCAGGGAACTCATTTATAACACGAAACATGACTCCACACTTTAATTCATCAGGGAGACTGTTTATATGCATAGGTAGGTGCTGCTGTTTTAGTTAGCAACAGAGTGCTGTTAAATGTTACGTTAGTCGTATGTAGAAAAAGGAAGGTGTATATAGGAGTGGAGGTGTATATTTGCACTTGGCGACGAATTGGGACACTGTCTATTTGAGGAAATGTGGTATTTTTTCACAGTAATTAGTTTCTCGAGTCATTTAAACTTTTGAATGCGATGATGTAGCATGCCCTGCTCATCACACTGGTTTGTTTCTCTTCAGTCTCAACCACATGTATGAACACCATCTGTTAGTTCAATGCCAGAGGATGCTTGTTGAGTGATTTTTATTTTTGTAAATCACATGTGTTAACAGAAGTCTGACAATCCTGTTCTGCCATCAAAGAAAAGCGTACCTAACCGGCCTGCCCCGCCCTACGGTAAGCACACTGTGTCTGTATGAGCAGGACTTAATAGGGCGCAATCACTGGTTCCTTCCAACATACACTGCTTGTGTTAGCTCCTCGCACACCCGCCCAGAGGGTTTGATTGCGACTGTTCCTTTGTGTGCCAGAAGAGCGTACCAAAAAAAATTAAATTTGCCACTTCCCTAATTGAGTTGCGAGCTACAACGAAAGTAGTTTCTTCTTGTGAAGAAACACACACAAAGTGTGTTTCTTCAAAAGTGATGCGACCATCTATTTCAAGGGGACATATTGTCGAAAATGGACGTAATTGCTTGTTCACAATTGGTTGGGTTTCTGCAGTGTCTGCCTGCTCATCAAGTGTGAAATTAAACAACTAAGTAAATCTTTTACTTCCTATTTCCCAAAATGTGTCTGTGAGCATGCTCTTCTGAATGTTGGCGGATTGTGACATCACAATTCGGCTAATTTACGCATTATTGCCCCCATACTGAATTTCTCCACCAATGACTTGCCAGCTGGGCAGGACTGCCCCCTCAAAACAGGCCAAATTCAGTGAGGCTAAAGAAATTGGGTGCAAAGTGTACTGTAATTCTTTATCCTTAGGTTACAGTATTTTGATGAAAGCATTTTAAAAATGTTAAGACACCTGGAAACTGTTTCAACAAAATGCAAATGTCTTCTTTAAAACACTTGGATAAGTCAGAGAATCACTCTAATCTACACAGTTTGTGTGTGCTTCTATGCATGTCAGTCATGCGAAACACGCATGCTGTGCCCATCGCGTGCCCTTCCGCTGTGACCTCTCACTCGTGCTTTTAAGCAGAAGCAGTGGCGTGAGAAAGTTGTTGTTCCCCTTTGCTTGACCACGCAGAGTGGCAGAGGTGTGTGTGTGGCTTCGTACAAGATGGGGAAGTGAGAGCCCCAAAGCCGTGGGCGAACTAAAATATAGTAAGATACTAATAATATGTATTTACAGTGCAGCCTCCAAAGTAGAACGCAATCTGTTCAAAACAATTGTTTTAAATGATGTGAATTAATATGGTTCCAAGCTCAAACTCATAAAATCTTTAACTGTGCAGGCAAAGTTCCAAGTAACATTTTTACTTTCTTACCGGTCACTGGAGACGTTTGCCTCTGTCAAATAAAACAAAACTCAAACTACTGACCCTTTGAAGATGCGTGACAGACATATAATCGAGAGGGAACCGATACTGTCACCTATTAGTGTTTTTATCGAGATTGCTGGAATTTAGAGTTTTAGAAAATAACCCAATGCACTTGTGGAGTTGATCCCATAGATGCTTACTGAGTTTTGCAAGACTTGCCAACATCAAGTTTTGTTTGCCTTTTAAGGCATATTTTTCCAGAGATCGCACTCGAAATTGTACCACTTTTGGAGGTTCCACCTTAAAAACGCAGATAATAGTCTTTTGTGGAGCGGTTGTGCCTGGGCTAAGGAAGACCTCTGCCGAGGCCTAAAAATGTGATCTACCCCATTTTTTTTCCTGATTCTGACCAAAATGTAATGTTTTCTTGGCTTATGCCACGGATGGATCCTAAAAAAGGCAGAAATCAAAGGAGGGATTGGATAGAGAGGAACATCCATCCATTTGTTTTCTGTACGTGAGTGGGAATGGCTCCCATGACTATTCTAGCAATGTTTCAGAGTTTCTATGTTAGCCCTTCTGGTTGTTAGACACCCACTTTTCACATCCAGGTTCTCAGAATGTTGCAATTCTGCCCCTTGAATCACTTTCAGTTTAAATCCTTGCTGCCTCTTTTGTGTGTGCATACTTTCAGTTTGCCACACTTTACTTCCTGTCAGGATTGTGTAACAGAATAGGGCACATCTGGATTTAAAGTCCCGCTCCAGAGCGGAGAGTTAAGTTTACTTTCTTTTACTCCGGCAGGCTCGGATAGAGCTCCCAAAGATGGTCCTGCCTCCGTAAGTTTGTACTTTTTTTCTGCATGCGTCCAAGAACCGACTATGCCATTGTTTGAAAAGATGGCTCGTTAACAGTCTCCGGCACTGCATATGACTTTGCTGCGGCTCGTTTATTGGCTGTGTTTATTATGGAGGCGAGGCAATGTCTGCATGACTGACCTGGACACCTTGACATATCCATTCCAGCCATTCTATGATTCCATCAAGCAGTATAGTTGTAGTTTTTGTTGTTAGGCCAATTCCTTACGCTTACTAAGAAAATGTCAATCATGACGCTTTACTTTTACTTCGCTGCACGGATAGTTACGTTTGGGTTATGACTTTTCAAATGAATTAACAAGTTACGAACTGCCAAACGCATATCTCTACCCATGACTGCTGCCAGCCAGAGGCTGAGTTGCATTCTATTTGTTTACGAAGTAGCGTGCCACTAAAGTACAAGGCTAATATCTGAATGTGTATACTGATGCTCTCCCTTAAAAATTAAGTCTTTAATTGCTTATAATAGTTTAAACCCTAAATATACCCCAAACTATGATGCCAAAACTTCATTTCAAGTGCATCTTACAAGATTACCCTTACAAATAAATGACTTACAGATGCCTTGATTTCAATAATGCAAATAGGAGGAAGCTGGCATTAGGCGCCACTTTGAAATCCTTAAAAATACCAACTACGACTTTGCTATTGGCCATTTTATTACATCTTTGATTTAGTGATAGATAGTTAGCTAGCCGTTGGCATCTGCTGATCTGTTAATTTACACCACTGAGATTACCAATAGTGAGCCAGACTTTACTCTGCATCATCTTGAGGTTTACCACCTTGCTCTCTCGGGTCGCAACACTAGGGAGCCCCGCCTACCTGTAGGACCGCCACTGGAAGCTTCCATCACACTGTTCGCTCTCGAGCCGGCCTGCTAT